>NC_045732.1:53606709-53840860 GCF_009834535.1 Camelus ferus
CATAATCATTGTAGAAGGTAGGCACTATTAATATATCTATTTTGCAGATGAAGAAAATGTCCATAAATAGGTTAAGTAACTTGAACAAGATCATAGAAATATTAAGTGGTAGAGTTGGGATTAAAATGAAGGTAATCTGGCCCTACAATGCATGTCCTCAAACAATATAGTATATTTAGAATATAAGACTTGTGAAGGCAAAGTTATTTTTTTGTTGTTACTGTTCTGTTGTTACTGTTTTTTGTTGTTGCTGACTCATGGTAGATTCTCAATAAATATTTGTTGAATAGATTAATGTATTACTTTCAGGGTGAAGGGACAAGCAACTGTGTCTTTACATCCCCTAGAGTTTCTCGTGGTAGCTAGAAAAGATGGTATTTGTCATCTGTTTCATGGAATTTATCTAGTCCTGACAGAGAGAGATCCATTGATATGGGCTGACACTTTGGAGATACTCGGTGAGTTGCACAGAAGCATAATGTTGTGCAGTGGTCATCAAAGTGTGTGATGAAGTTCTTTAGAGGGCCCTTAGAGCTGTGAAAGGATTATATGAGGGGTTATGACTCTGATCCTTTAAATTATTCAAACAAATATCTCTGCTTGTATCTGTTTTTTATCTTTGGATTTTGCTAAGGATTTTATTTGAACAAAGAAATAAAAATGCTTAAAAACCACTGATACAGTGGAAAGAACACTGCCTAGAGTCAGAAGATCTGAGTTCCAGTTTTGTATTCTATCCCTGACCAGCTAAAACTCAGCCTGTTTTCTTTAATGGATTACTATGAACATCAAATGAGATGATTGAAACAAATGTCTTTTGGTATGCACTGAACTGGCTCTATTGTGAGCAAAGTAGGTGGTCCTCTATCTAGTGGAATTAGGGAACCCTTGATAGCCCATCCTACTAAATAAAATATTGTCCAATTAGACTTCCAAAATGCCTGTAATTCTCACTATTAGAGTTACTACTTTTGACAAAGGGAGTGCTTCACAATGTTCCTGCTACAATATCCCAAGAGGGAAATTAATCCACCACTACCAATTAATGCCCTAGTAAGGAATCATTTATCAGGTTAGCAAGTTATCATCCAGCAACAGCAAGTTCCTAAAGAAATGGAAACGTGGAATGGTAAATATTAAGGGAAAAGAAAAGAAAAGAAGGACTTTGAGGGAGCAAAAATAATAATCCTTCATATAATTTAATTCTTTATAATTTCCAAGGCATTTTCACATCTTCCATCTATTTTATCTTCACAAGTATACAATATAGATATATTTATGACAATTTTATAGATAGTAAAATTGAGGTTCAGGAAAATCAATCTGACCTATACCAAACTGCACATTTACCTTGAAACACCTTCTCCCTAATACCTATATTACTCATAATTCATTTTTGCCAAACCAACTCAGTTTATACTATTACTCTAAAGAATATTCTGTGGTCCCTATAGACTTGAGGAGACACTCTCCCAGAATACTGTGCTTCTCACAACATAGCCAAGTGAAATGTTATTGTGATTTTCTGCTCAATTGACTGTTTCCACTTACTAGATTTTAAGCAGTCTTGATGGAGGAGAACCTGTCTATCTTGCTAACTATTGCTTTCTCTGTGCCTAAATTAGGGCTCGGCATACATATAGTAGTTGTTCAACAGATATTTATTGAATAAATAATTGATAAATGCTCACAGGCAATAGTGGAAGTTAGGCCCAGCAGAGTTAGACCACCATTCAAATGGGAGTAAGTGATCCATGGATAAAACTACTTCAAATTCTATAATTTGGTCAAAAGTAATACCATTTTCCTTTTCCAAAGGGCAACTTTCATATTCTTTCTAAAGAATTCCAATACAAAAAAAATCACTTATACTTCTTATTTGTCACAACTAAAACCAAGGAGATTGGTATTGTATGGTAGATCAAGTCCAGAAATCACTATGTTTGACTAGTTTTCTTCTACTGTTCTTTTTTTGCATACAGGGACTAGTTTTTATCTAAATTTTTGCAAATGTATGATTTTAGTAAAAATTATTTTATTCAGTTAATAAGCTTAGAAGCAACCCAGGGAACTAAAAGATATCTGAAGTGTGTCCTTGATTTCTTTATTAAAATTCAATTTTTAAAACTTTAATGCAAATTTAATTCCTCTATCACTATCATATTTATCAGTGGATATATTTAAATATTGATCACCAAAAAAAGATATTTTTGAGCTTAGCTTTTATTATTATTATTCTTATAAACAGATTGAAATTATTATATAACAGAATGTATTTTTTTCCTTTTTTACTGAAGCATAGTTGATGTACAATATAGTAGAATTTAAAGGGGTAAAACAAACTATATGAAACAAAACTGGATAACCTAGAAGAGATGGACAAGTTTCAGGAAACATACTGTCCACCAAGACTGAATCCAGAAGAAACTGACCACTTAAACAAACCGATCACTAGAAATGAAATTGAAATAGCAATTAAAAACCTCCCTACAAATAAAAGTCCAGGACTGGACGGATCCACCAGTGGATTCTACAAAACATACAAAGAAGAACTCATAACAATACTTCTCAAACTGTTCCAGAAGACTGAAAAGGAGGGAATACTCTCAAAATCATTCTATGAAGCCACCATCACCCTGATACCAAAAACAGGCAAAGACACCACCAAAAAAGAGAATTATAGGCCAATATCACTGATGAACATAGAAGCCAAAATCCTCATCAGAATATTATCAAATAGAATCCAACAACACATAAAAAAGATTATACATCATGACCAAGTGGGGTTCATCCCAGGGACACAAGGGTGGTTCAACATACCCAAATCAATCAATGTAATACATCACATCAACAAGAGAAAGGACAAAAAAGCACATGATCATCTCAATAGATGCAGAAAAAGCATTTGATAAAATTCAACACCAATTTATAAGAAAAATTCTCAGCAAAGTGAGTATAGAGGGAACATATCTCCACATCATAAAAGCTACATATGACAAACCTACAGCCAGCATAGTACTCAATGGTGAAAAACTCAAAATCTTCCCACTAAAATCTGGGACAAGACAAGGATGCCCACTATCACCACTCCTATTCAACATAGTCCTGGAATTCCTAGCTACAGCAATCAGGCAAGAGAGAGAAACAAAAGGGATTCAAATTAGAAAAGAAGAGTTAAAGTGTCACTATATGCCGATGACATGTTACTATATATAGAAAACCTTAAAAGATCCACACAAAAGCTACTAGAGCTGATTGAAGAATTCAGCAAGGTAGCAGGTTACAAGATTAACATTCAAAAATCAGTTGCATTTCTTTACACTAATGATAAATCAACAGAAAAAGAAAGTAAAGAAACAATCCCCTTTAAAATAGCACCCAAAGTAATAAAATACCTAGGAATAAATCTAACCAAGGAGGTGAAAGAATTATACACAGAAAACTATAAACCATTGATGAGGGAAATTAAAGAAGACATTAAAAAAAGGAAAGATATTCCATGCTCTTGGATTGGAAGAATCAATATTGTTAAAATGGTCACACTGCCCAAGGAAATCTACAGATTTAATGCAGTCCCTATCAAATTACCCAGGACATATTTCACAGAACTAGAACAAATCATAATAAAATTTATATGGAACCATCAATTACCTAGAATTGCCAAAGCATTACTGAAGAGAAAGAAAGAGGCTGGAGGAATAACTCTCCCAGACTTCAGACAATACTATAGAGCTACAGTCATCAAGACAGCATGGTATTGGTACCAAAACAGACATATAGACCAATGGAACAGAATAGAGAGCCCAGAAATAAACCCACAAACTTTTGGTCAACTCATCTTCGACAAAGGAGGCAAGAATATGCAATGGAATAAAGACAGTCTCTTCAGCAAATGGTGTTGGGAAAACTGGACAGCAGCATGTAAAACAATGAAGCTAGAACACTCCCTTACACCATATACAATAATCAACTCAAAATGGATTAAAGACTTAAACATAAGACAACATACAATAAACCTCCGAGAGGAAAACATAGGCAAAACATTATCTGACATACATTTAAAAAATTTTCTCCTAGAAGAAATGAAAGCAAGAATAAACAAATGGGACCTAATGAAACTTACAAGCTTCTGCACAGCAAAGGAAACCAGAAGTAAAACAAGAAGAAAACCTACGGAATGGGAGAAAATTTTTGCAAGTGAAACCGACAAAGGCTTGATCTCCAGAATATATAAGCAGCTCATACGACTCAATAAGAAAAAAATAAACAATCCAATCCAAAAATGGGCAGAAGACCTAAACAAGCAATTCTCAAAGGAAGACATACAAATGATCAAAAAGCACATGAAAAAATGCTCAATATCACTAATTATCAGAGAAATGCAAATCAAAACTGCAATGAGGTATCACCTCACACCAGTTAGAATGGCCGTCATTCGAAAATCTACAAATGACAAATGCTGGAGAGGCTGTGGAGAAAGGGGAACCCTCCTACACTGCTGGTGGGAATGCAGTTTGGTGCAGCCACTATGGAAAACAGTGTGGAGATTCCTCAAAAGACTAGGAATAGACTTACCATATGACCCAGGAATCCTACTCCTGGGTTTGTATCCAGAAGGAAATCTACTTCAGGATGACACCTGCACCCCAATGTTCATAGCAGCACTATTTACAATAGCCAAGACAGGGAAACAGCCTAAATGTCCAACAACAGATGACTGGATAAAGAAGAGGTGGTATATTTATACAATGGAGTACTACTCAGCCATAAAAACCGACAACATAACGCCATTTGCAGCAACATGGATGCTCCTGGAGAATGTCGTTCTAAGTGAAGTAAGCCAGAAAGAGAAAGAAAAATACCATATGAGATCGCTCATATGTGGAATCTAAAAAACAAAACAAAAACAAACAAACAAAAACAAAGCATAAATACAGGACAGAAATAGACTCACAGACAGAGAATACAGACTTGTGGTTACCAGGGGGGTGGAGGGTGGGAAGGGATAGACTGGGATTTCAAAATTGTAGAATAGATAAACAAGATTACACTGTATAGCACAGGGAAATATACACAAAATATTATGATAACTCACAGAGAAAAAAATGTGACAATTAGTGTGTATATGTTGATGAATGACTGAAAAATTGTGCTGAACACTGGAATTTGACACAACATTGTAAAATGATTATAAATCAATAAAAAATGTTAAAAAAAAAAGATAAAATAAACCTCCTGGAGGAAAGCATAGGCAAAACATCCGACATATATCTCAAAAGTGTTCTCCTGGAATAAATAAAAGCAAGAATAAACTAATGGGACCTAATAAAGCTTACAAGCTTCTGCACAGCAAAGGAAACCAGAAGTAAAACAAAAAGACAACCTATGGAGTGGGAAAATTTTTTTTCAAATGAAACCGACAAAGACTTGATCTCCAGAATATATAAGCAGCTCAAACAACTCAATAAGAAGAAAATAAATAACCTAATCCAAAAATGGGCAGAAGACCTAAACAAGCACTTCTGCAAGGAAGACATAGAAATAGTTAATAGACACATGGAAAAATGCTCAGTATCACTAATTATCTGAGAAATGCAAATCAAAACTGCAATGAGGTATCATCTCACTCCAGTCAGAATGGCCATCATTCAAAAGTCCACAAATGACAAATGCTGGAGAGACTGTGGAGAAAAGGGAACACTCCTACGCTGTTGGTGGGAATGCAGTTTGGTGTAGCCACTGTGGAAAACAGTATGGAGATTCTTCAAAAGACTAGGAATAGACTTACCATATGACCCAGGAATCCTGCTCCTGGGCTTATATCCAGAAGGAACCCAACTTCAGGATGACACCTGCACCCCAATGTTCATAGTAGCATTATTTACAATAGCCAAGACATGGAAACAGCCTAAATGTCCATCAACAGATGACTGGATAAAGAACTGGTGGTATATTTATACAGTGGAATACTACTCAGGCATAAAAACCAACAACATAACACCATTTGCAGCAACATGGATGCTCCTGGAGAATGTCATTCTAAGTGGAGTAAGCCAGAAAGAGAATGAAAAATACCATATGAGATCGCTCATATGTGGAATCTAAAACAAACAAACAAACAAACAAAGCATAAATACAGAACAGAAATAGACTCATAGATATAGAATACAGACTTGTGGTTGCCAAGGGGGTGGGTGGTGGGAAGAGATAGTCTCGGATTTCAAAATTGTAGAATAGAAAAACGAGATTATACTGTATAGCACAGGGAAATATATACAAGATCTTATGGTAGCTCGCAGAGAAAGGAATGTGACAATGAATATATTTATGTTGATGTATAATTGAAAAGTTGTGCTCTACACTGGAATTTGACACAACATTGTAAAATGATTATAAATCAATAAAAAATGTTAAAAAAAAGGTGTAAAACATAGTGATTCACAATTTTAAAGATATTCTCCATTTAGAGTTATTATAAAATATTGGCTATATTCCCTGTGTTGTACAATATATACTTGTAACTTATTTTATACCTAATATTTTATACCTTTTATTTCTCTACCGCTATATTGTCCCTACCTATTTCTCTCTCCCCACAGGTAACCACTGGTTTGTTCTCTATACCTGTGAGTCTGCTTCTTTTTTATTATATTCACTAGTTTGTTGCATTTTTCAGATTCTACATACAAGTGATATCATACAGTACTTGTTTTTCTCTGTCTGACTTATTTCATTTAGCATATTACCCCCCAGGTCTATCTAAATTGCTGCAAATGAAATAAACTTCATTCTTTTTTTTATGGCTGAGTAGGATGCCATTTTATATATATATATATAATATATATATATATATATTATATATATATATATATACACACACACATATATAATGTGAAATATTTATATATATATATATCTATCACATCTTCTTTATCCATTTGTCTGTTGATTGGCACTTAAGTTGCTTCTGTATCTTGGCAGTTGTAAATAATGCTGCTATGAATATTGGAGTGTGTGCATCTTTTTGAATTAGTGCTTTTTGTTTTATTCATATATAAATACAGGAGTAGAATTGCTTGGTCATATAGCATTCCTATCTTTAGCTTTTTTTAAAGAAACTTCCATAATATTTTTCACAGCAGCTGCACCAATTTACATTCCCATGAACAGTGTGCAGGTGTTTCCTATTCTCCACATCTTCACCAACATTTGTTATTTGTGTTTTTTTTGGTAATAGTCATTCTGACACATGTCAGGTGATAGCTCATTATGGTTTTGATTTGCATTTTTCTTATGATGGGCAATGTTAAGCATATTTCCATATGCCTGTTGGCCATATGCATTTTCACTTTGGAAAAAAACTGTCTATTGAGTTCAGATTAATTGTGGTTTTGGGGTTTTTTGGTGTTGAATTGTATGAGTTGTTTATATATATATGGATATTAACTTCATATCAGTCATACGATATTTTCTCCTATTCAATAGGTTGTCTTTTCATTTTGTTGATAATTTCCTTTGCTATTCAAAAGGTTTTAAGTTTAATTAGGTCTCATTTGTCTTTTTTAAAATTTAGTTCAACACTTTCAAAAAGTGAAGTTTAATCACTGTGCTTGGTTAGCAGATTTTGTTTTCATATCTCTAATTAATAGAGATTATTTATCTTGTAGTGATGGATTCATTCATGAGTTACTTTCTATGTCTGTATGCCATTCCTAGTGAAAAGCGGAGCTGGAGAAGAAAACTGGAAAGTTCAGTCCACAAAGAATTATTTTGTCTTAATGATCACATCAAGCAAGGAATTACCTTCATTCTGCAGATAGTTTTTACCCAATTGGTAAAATGAAAATACATCTACAGAATACTGACAATGCTCAAAGAAACATTTACATCTTCAGTAGATTATCAAATATTTTAAACTAAAGTACAAAAACTGATGTCAAGAAATAAATTTATGAATTGTATTCAGAAGCTTTCAGATTACTACAATTATAGAGAGTTAAAAGTTCAGATGTTGTACTTACATGTATTCACTTATGTTTAATAGTAATAAATGTATAATATTTAATGCTATTGGCAGCTGTAACGATTAAGGGAGAAAGAGTATAGAAATATACAATTCTTTAATGAATAGTTGCAAAATAATTCATTGATAGTGAAGGAAAAACAAGAATGGTTAAATAAATACATTTGGCAGTGCATGTAGTCTTTCTCACATTAACGCCCTGTAGCTAGCAAAAGCAACTCCTGGGGTATAAGATTTGATTTTCTAATCTGGGCATTAAATATTTACTTCTAATTATAGTCTAATGTGAGACAAAAACAAAAAGTAATTTGCATTATTAATGATGCAAGAAATGTGATGTTTAGTCTGTTAAGACTGGTAACAAGGAGAAAAGCATGTTGGAGATTTACTTTTTTTCTCCTTTGAAAACAAGTTAAAATGATTAAACTTATTAAATTAACTACTTAGTAGTTATATGTTTTTGCCAACTAGAATGTACAAGGGTGTACTGTCTGAAATGGAGCTAGGACTACAAAGTTTTCATTTTCAGTCTCAGAGTCTCCAGGGGGAAATCAAATGGTTTCTGTCTTTCAACAGTTTGAGTGAGATGATATTTTGAGATGTTGAGAGCTGCCAAACTACAAAAACAGTAAAGGAACTCCCCCAAAGAAATTTGTTTTCATCTACATAAATTTTTCTGTTTGTTCCTTTATTCTCTTACTGAGTTACAAAAAAAAGTGGACGGCTTAAGAATGTTTGCCATTCTTTTCAGCCAGAAAGGAGCAAACCAATATTTGTAGCAATAGTTCACCAAGCCATGCCTTCCCCAATCTCCTCTTTACATATAGTTTTACCTGCTTGATGATAGATGGTCCAATATGAACTAACCTGAAAATCTAACTTGCATGCAAATAAAAGAGAGATTACTGGAGAACACACTACTTTAATCTGATGGAATTAATTGCTAGTCCTACCATGCCTTATCTTCACATTGCACCTTAGATTCTTGTGAAATGCAAATTATGGAAAGATATCTTTGAGGTGAAAAGAGACATTATGATTTGGACAATGATGTTCCATATAAGCCCTGTCTATAAGTCATGAAGTGATTTTTGGTCTTGCTTTATGAAATATTAAGTTTAGAACAATATTCTCTCCAGTCAGTCTTGGGAAATAGGTGCTTTATATTTTCCCTTGAAGAAAAGGCTTTACATGGCTGGCAGGCAGAGGTGAGAGGTTAGTTTAAACATTAGCCAAAATCTGGAAAATAAAAGTGAGATAACAGAGTAATGAAATCCTCAAGGAGGCTTGGGATTTGAAGAATTTGGAAAGCCTAACCATGAAAATTAGCAATTTGTATTCATTCACTGGTCCTGACTGTAAAAGAAGGTTTTATGAGAAAGGTTCCCCTTATTTCTGTTTTTAGTTTTTAACTTTTGATTTTGGAATAATTTCAGAATTACACAAAATGTACAAAAGTAATGCAAAGAATTCCTGTGTATCCTTGACTCAGATTCTCCCAAAGTTAACAATTTATGTAACCATATTACAATTATCAAAATCAGGATATTAACCTTGGTGTAGTTTTCTCATCTACAGACTTTATTGAAAATTTTCCAAGTGCTCCACGAATTTCCTTTTTTCTACTTCAGGATCTGATGTTAGATCACATAATGCACTAATCATTATGTCTTGTCAATATTCTTTAATCTTATAGGTTCTCAGTATGTCTTCAACTTTCATGATTATGACATGTTTGAGCAGTAAAGGCTATGGAAACCCTATCATTTTGCATTTGCCTAATGTTTCCTAATAATAAAAGTTAGGTTATGCATTTTTGACAAAGATATCATAGAAATAATGTTTGTTTTATTTTTACTTTCTTAGTGCATCATATTGGAGGTCCATGATGTTGATATGTCTCATTATTGATGAAGTTAGCCTTTACATTTGGGTTAAAGTGTTATCTTCTAGGTTTCTGAAGTGTAAAGTTAATATTTCCCCTTTGTAATTAATAAGTATCTTTAAAGGAGCTATTCTGAGGTCATGCGAAAAACCATAATATTTTCACTCACTGATTTTATCATCCATTGTTAATTATCAACTAAAACAATTACTGTGGTGCTTACCAGTGGTAATTTTCTATTTCCATAATTCTTTCCACATTTATTTGTTTGAGTTACTTTCTTCCTTATTGACGTATTTATTCAATTGTTTACTTCTGTAAGTATGAATTTGTTCTTATTTTACTCTGTAGATTATACTTCATTACTATCATTACATATTTTTGCTAAAGTTTTCCTTTTGGTGGTTGGGAGCTTCTTCAAATTGGATCCTTCATTTTAGTCATCATATTTTTAGAAATGAAAAGTTGTTTTATTAGACAATATATACATGATGAAACTTAGTTTTATTGGGGATATTTTTAGGTGCCATAAATGAGGAGATGTATACTGTTAACTATAAATAAAGCAGTTAGGTTTTTATTCTCAGTTTAGCCAAGAACCAGTTGTCAGTAAGTTACTTCTCATTCCTGCATCTCACTATTTTTTATCAGTAACAAAAGGGTAGTGGACTCTTAAAAATGGAAGATATTTTTTGTCATTCTAAGTGAAGTAAGACAGAAAGAGAAATTTAAAATATATATATTTTTAATCTAAAAATCTTTGACTCTTACCTGATAGAAAAAAATGCTGGTAGTCAGTTGACAGATTTTTTTTCAATAACTTGTTAGGGATGGGAGCCACTCAAAAGTAAGGAAAGGTATTCTTGGAGATTACTATAGGAAGCAAAGTTTACCCAGAAGTGCACAAGCAAAGCAACAAGACTTACAAAAGAAGTTTTGTTGTACATCTCTAATTAAAGAAGAGGTAGAGTATTGAGTTTCATTAGCATGTGCATTTCTGTAAATGTTACATCACCTCAAAAAGACAGCACTGATGATACTCTACCATTCAACTCAATGAACAGCTATAATACTACAAACAGTTGTTTCACATGCAGAATAAAAGGAAAAGGAACTCTTGGATTCAGGAAAAAAAGTATTGATGAGTTACAAAAGGGAGAAAAAATAGAACACTCCTCAACAGATGAGTAAGATTTAATCCTGGCCGATATAAAGCAAATGGGATTTAAGACTGACAGATATAATTATCTCCTCTAAGTAATGCTTTGCCTGATTTTTTCTGGTAGAATAAATTTTATGTACAAATCCTTGCTATATGCACTTCAATATTTTGCACTCTCAATGCATATATTTCTATCTTACACACAAAGTGTATTTTCAAAAAATGTTAAAAATATAAAACATACAAAGAAGAATATACATGAAACATTTTTGGTATCTTGTGAGAGAAATACATATTACTTGAAGGATTATATTTTTATTCCAACCAAGATAGTACTGTTCTAATGTATGATTCTCAAATTTACTTATAACAAAAGCAATCTTTTGCAATATATTTTCTTCATAATTGGATTCAGAGTAACAACTTTTTAAATTATGTCAAACACAACAAATTGATAATTTATCATTATTAACATTCTTTATACCCAAGCAAATAATTCTTCATTAGTTGACATTAAAAGTGCACACAGTATTTGTGGATTTTTCCTTTTTATTAATTTCAATGACAATATGAACATCAAGATCAACTGTTTAAATAAAAAGGCACTGTACAATGTTTATCTTATATTACAATAAATGTATCCTATAAGACAGTCACACATTAGTATCTCTTATCAGTTAATTTCATGAAAACTAAGATTTTTTAAACATATTTATTGATTTATAATCATTTTACAATGTTGTGTCAAATTCCAGTGTAGAGCACAATTTTTCAGTTATACATGAACATATATATATTCATTGTCACATTTTTTTCCCTGTGAGATACCATAAGATCTTGTATATATTTCCCTGTGCTATACAGTATAATCTTGTTTATCTATGCTACATTTTAAAATCCCAGTCTATCCCTTCGCACCCTCCGCCCCCTTGGCAACCACAAGTCTGTATTCTATGTCTATGAGTCTATTCCTGTTTTGCATTTATGTTTTTTTTTTTTTTAGATCCCACATATGAGTGATCCCATATGGTATTTTCTTTCTCTTTCTGGTTTACTTCACATAGAATGACATTCTCCAGGAGCATCCATGTTGCTGCAAATGGCGTTATGTTGTCGGTTTTTATGGCTGAATAGTATTCCACTGTATAAATATACCACCACTTCTTTATCCAGTCATCTGTTGATAGACATTTAGGCTGTTTCCATGTCTTCACTATTGTAAATAGTACTGCTATGAGCAATGGGGTGCAGGTGTCATCCTGAAGTAGGGTTCCTTCTGGATACATGCCCAGGAGCAGGATTCCTGGGTCATATGGGAAGTCTACTCCTAGTCTTTTGAGGAATCTCCATACTGTTTTCCACAGTGGCTGCACCAAACTGCATTCCCACCAGCACTGTAGGAGTGTTCCCTTTTCTCCACAGCCTCTCCAGCATTTGTCATTTGTGGATTTTTGAATGACGGCCACTCTGACTGGTGTGGGGTGATACCTCATTGTAGTTTGGATTTGCATTTCTCTGATAATTAGTGATATTGAGCATGTGCCTATTTTTTCATGTGCCTATTGATCATTTGTATGTCATTGATCATTTGTATGTCTTCCTTGGAGAATTGCTTGTTTAGGTCTTTTGCCCACTTTTGGATTGGGCTGTTTGTTTATTTCTTATTAAGTCATATGAGCTACTTATATATTCTGGACATCAAGCCTTTGTCGGTTTCATTTGCAAAATTTTTTTCCAATTCTGTAGGTTGTCTTTTTGTTTTGCTTATGGTTTCTTTTGCTGTGCAGAAGCTTGTAAGTTTCATTAGGTCCCATTTGTTTATTCTTGTTGTTATTTCAATTGCTTGGGTAGACTGTTCTAGGAGAACATTTTTGAGATGTATGTCAGATAATGTTTTGCCTATATTTTCTTCTAGGAGGTTTATTCTATCTTGTCTTATGTTTAAGTCTTTGATCCATTTTAAGTTGATTTTTGTGTATGGTGTGAGGGAGTGTTTTAGCTTCATTGCTTTACATGCTGCTGTCCAGTTTTCCCAACACCATTTCCTGAAGAGACTGTCTTTATTCCATTGTATATTCTTGCCTCCTTTGTCGAGGATGAGTTGACCAAAAGTTTGTGGGTTTATTTCTGGGCTCTCTATTCTGTTCCATTGGTGTATATGTCTGTTTTTGTACCAATACCATGCTGTTTTGATGACTGTAGCTGTATAGTACTGTCTGAAGTCTGGGAGAGTTATTCCTGCAGCCTCTTTCCTTCTCTTCAGTAATGCTTTCACAATTCTAGGTCTTTTGTGGTTCCATATAAATTTTATTATGATTTGTTCTAGTTTTGTGAAGTATGTCCTAGGTAATTTGGTAAGGATTGCATTAAATCTGTAGATTTCCTTGGGCAGTGTGACCATTTTAACATTATTGATTCTTCCAATCCAAGAGCATAGGATATCTTTCCATTTTTTAAAGTCTTCTATAATTTACTTCATCAATGGTTAATAGTTTTCTATGTATAATTCTTTCACCTCCTTGGTTAGATTTATTCCTAGGTATTTTATTCCTTTGGGTGCTATTTTAAAGGGGATGGTTTCTTTACTTTCTTTTTCTTTTAATTCATCATTAGAGTAAAGAAATGCAACTGATTGTTGAACTTTAATCTTGTAATCTGCTACCTTGCTGAATTCTTCAATCAGCTCTAGTAGTTTTTGTGTGTATCTGTTAAGGTTTCCTATATATAGTAACATGTCGTCGGCATATAGTGACAGTTTTACTTCTTCTTTTCCAATTTGAATCCCTTTTATTTCCTCTGTTGCCTGATTGCTGTGGCTAGGAATTACAAGACTATGTTGAATAGGAGTGGTGATAGTGGGCATCCTTTTCTTGTCCCAGATTTTAGTGGAAAGCTTTTGAGTTTTTTACCATTGAGTACTATGCTGGCTGTAGTTTTGTCATATATAGCTTTTATGGTGTTGAGATATGTTCCCTCTATACCCACTTTGTTGACAGTTTTTATCATAAATGGGTGTTGAATTTTATCAAATGTTTTTTCTGCATCTATTGATAGGATCATGTGGTTTTTTGTCCTTTCTCTTTTTGATGTGATGTATTACATTGATTTGCATATGTTGAACCACCCTTGTGTCCCTGCGATGAACCCCACTTGGTCATGATGTATAAGCTTTTTGTGTGTTGTTGGATTCTATTTGCTAATATTTTGGTGAAGAGTTTTGCATTTATGTTCATCAGTGATATTGGCCTATAATTCTCTTTTTTGGTGGTGTCTTTGCCTGGTTTTGGTATCAGGGTGATGGTGGCTTTATAGAATGAGTTTGGGAGTATTCCCTCCTTTTAATCTTCTGGAAGAGATTGAGAAGTACTGGTATGAGTTCTTCTTTGTATGTTTTGTAGAATTCCCCAGTGAAGCCGTCCAGTCCTGGACTTTTATTTGTAGGGAGGTTTTTAATTGCTATTTCAATTTCATTTCTAGTGATCGGTTTGTTCAAGTGGTCAGTTTCTTCTGGATTCAGTCTGGGTGGACAGTATGTTTCCAGAAACTTGTCCATCTCCTCTAGGTTATCCATTTTGGTTCCATATACTTTTCATGAAAACTAAGATGTTTAATTAAATATTACCTTTTTAATGCAATGCTGATTTTTGCTAGAATATATGGTGTCATCATCACTAATCAATTTCTTACAGGACATAAAATTAATTTTTTTTTATTGAGGCAAATGTGTTTTTCATGTACAATCAGTATTTCATTTAATGTTTACAGAAAATTTGAAATTATGCCTAAGTGTGAGCTCTCAAAATGTGGGCTACCTGGTTTAGCTTTGAGTCATTTAGAGGACTATGTGATCCACAATGAATTTCAAAAAAATCTTAAAGTTCTCAATTTTCAAAGCTCTTAAGAAGTTTAATTTTCCATAACAAGCACTGCTTCACTGACTGGTTTCATTTTCAGGTGCCAGTGAGGAGAGTTACAGAAGCAGAAAGTTTATATTTACCATAACTCAATCCAATGCAGACTTGGATTTTAATTTGCTCTCAGTCTAAAGTGATAATGAATAAGTCCATGGCAACTCAGAGTGACCACAGCATAGTAAACAACTGATCAGCAGTACATGAAAGCTTCAATCTTCATGATGTAAATATCCAAATGTAGGAGCGTTCATGTTCTTCCAAGCCCACCACAATTTTCCAGCCTTGTAAACAGCATCCAGAGCCCAGGGAAGAGAAGAAAGAAAGGATTTGCAACCAACTCAAGCAACTGAAAATAAATAGAAGAAAAGATGAGAACAATGGCAAGCCATGTATCATCAGTAATGATGAAAATAATAAATGAGTATGTATAGTCACCATTATACACATTTTATACTATCTACTGCCCATGTAAACAAATATTACTGTGGATTAGAGAAGCTTTCCATGTTCCAATCAGGATGACTGGGGCATGTGTAAATTTCAATCATTTGCCCAGACATTTTTATGGGAACTGAGAAATAGGGTTGTGCATCATGGATGGAGATTCCCAGGAAAAGTCTGAGGTGGCATGGAAATGGAAATTACAGAATTTCTAACAGCTGTTCAGTGATAGCAGTAAGAAAGTAGAGTTTTCAGATCTACATTTATCAATCTTTAGCCCTTTGATTCTGCTCCCTTGAAATTTTGAAAGTGTTTCAGGACATAAATATGAAGCCCAAATAGGTCATTTTTCCAATAAAGATGTTTCAGACAGCCCAAATCCTACTTATCCTTCAAAACCAGTTCCAAGCCTTTCTTCCCCAGGAAAGACTTCCCCAGGGTACTTTAGCCTAAATGCATATACCCTCCTCTGAACTTCTCTAGAACCTATTTTATCACTCATTGTGATACAAATGATTAATCACATTGGCTTACAGCAATTCACTTTTTTCTAGATTTTTGTTCTTTTGTATTATTTTAGCCTTTTGCATGTTTATGTATTCTCACCTCTAGATGATAAGCCCCTTGAGATTATAGACTTATGTTTTTAAGCATTTCTTTTGATACTTCCCTAATGCCTTTCATATATAGAAGCTCTTAGTACAAGTGTATTAACTAATTGGGGGTAATCAGGAATTAAGAAATACAGAAACCACCAAGAAGAATAATTCCACTGGGACTTCTAAAGAAATTGAACCAGACCAGGAAATTGATAGCAGAAACCATAAATGTGTTGTCTTTTGGCTATTCAATTACTTTCTTAAATATATTCTCAATTCTAGTTAGTATTATTAATTGTTATCATATCCAACTTTAATTTAAAATTTAGTTTCCTTTGGAATTGTCCTTAAGGCAAGTTGGACAGTCCATTAATTCATTCTAAGCTCTATTTTAATCATCCTATTGGTCTTGTTTTCCTCAAATCATATCAATGTCTTAAATATTTACTTAAATATTTATTAAAGACAGAAAACCATCCAGTATAGCTCAATGTCCAATAAACAGTGAATGGGATATTAATATTATCCAGTACTTTTAAATTCTCATTATGTGTCATTTGTGTATGCTAACTACTTTACATGTAAAATTCTTTTCATTCCCATGATATCACTGGAAAGATAATTACTGTTACCAATCCCATTTTATAGATTAAAAACTAAGCACAAGATCATACAGCAAAAAAACTCTAGAGTTACAATTTGAATCTCAGTCTGTCTAACCAGAGATATCAAACCCTTAGCTATGTTATTCTAGAAAGACTAAAGAGAGATCATGGTCATATGTCAGAACATGGCTATCCATGGCCTGATTGAATGAATGATTTTGGACAAACTGAGACCAGCAAAGACATGAAACTAGACCAACCACTAGTGGGAAATACGATGATTGAGGGATCAGGATAGAAGAGACAGGCTCAGTTACAGCTGTTAAGAAAATCTAATTTAGAAACAAAATGTGCACCCAAAAGATATGGTCACAGACAACAGAAAGTTCAGGCAAAATAGCATTAGACTTTATGTTTATGTTTTATTTCATTTATGGTTGAATTAAAAAAAACAACTCTTGATTCTATTTATCTTTATCTTTGTTTTTCAAATCAGATAGCCTCTCTCCTTGAAGAAAAGAGGGTTAATCCTGTCTTTATAGATTTATAAAAACTCCCATTGCTCTTTGGAGAAAAATTTTTATATGCAGTAGTTAGTATCTGCACTTCTCTAACTCCCAATTTATCCCTTCCACCCCTACCCCTGGTAACCATAAGTTTGTTTTCTATGTCTGTGAATTTGTTTCTGTATGTATTGATACTTTGAATAAGAATAATATTATATCCTTTGAAAAATCCCAAAGCACAATTATAGAGTGGAATTAAACATTCTAAATGCAGATAAATAATGTACATGTCTTTCTCTCTTCTCAGTATATGGTAATGGTTTTCAACTTGACAAACTCATTGTGTTCAACTTGGGATTCAGATATGCATCTATGGAAAATCTATGGCACAGACTGTCACTGAGTCAACTTTCATGAGGGACTGAAGACCCTACTGGGAAAAAAATCTCAAGGAAAAAGATAGAGAAGACATAAAATTTTGATCAAGGACAATGGACCAGCATAGGATGAGAGAAACTATTTTATACTCAGCAGAGTGACTCATTCAGATTTTTCTCAAGGAGAAGATCAATATGGCAGAATAGAAGTATATGGGGCTCACTTACTCCCACAAATACATCAAAAATACACCTACATGTGGAACAACTCTCAATACCTACTGAACGCTGGCAGAAGATCTCATACAATTAAAACTACAAGAAAGATCACAATGTAACCAGGTAGGACAAAAAATAAAGGAATTGGGACAGGATTTGTGCCCCTGGGAGAGAGCTATGAAAGAGGAAAATTCCCTTCCCCTGAGAAGCCCCTTCACTGGTGAGAAGATTAGCCAAGACAGAAAGGGATTTTGGAAGAGAGCACAACAGCCACTTTGCAGCAGGCAGAACAGAAAGAAACCAGCATAGAGGGTACATGCCTTCTGAAAGAATAGACAATGAAACAGTCCTTTCCAGTCTACAAGACCCTGAGTTCAAAAAAGAAATAATACAAATACTGAAGGAATTTAGAAAGGCTATCTATAGAAATGCAGATCACTGTAACAAGGAACTAAAAACTATAAAGAAGAGTCAATCAAAATTAGGCAACTAAATTGCCTAGATGAACACTGAGCTAAAGGCACTAAATAGCAAATTAAATAATGCAGAAGAATCAATAAATGATCTGGAAGATAGAATAACATAAATCATCCAATCAGAACAGCAGACAAACAAGTGAAAAAAAAAAGAGAAAGCAATATAAGAGACTTGGGGATAATATAAAGCACACCAATCTACACATAATGGGGGTCCCAGAGAGAAGAAAGAGAAAGGATGATTAAAAATGTTTTAGAAGAAATTATGGCTAAATACTTCCATAATCTTAAGAAAAAAAAATAGATATTCAGGTACAGGAAGAAGAGGGTCCCAAACAAGATGAACCCAAACAGACCAACACTAAGGCATATATTTAAAATGGCAAAAGTTAAAGATAAAGAGAAGATTCTAAAGGCAGCAAAAACAAAACAAAACAAAAAGAAAAACAAAACAAAAACAAAGAGTTAGTTACAAAGAAACCCTCATAAGGCTATCAGCTGATTTCTCTACAGAAATATTGCAGGCCTGAAGAGATTGGCAAGATATATTTAAAGTCCTGAAAAGGAAAAATCTGCAACCTAGGATACTCTACCCAGCAAGATTATGATTTAGAATAGAAGGAGAGATAAAGAATTTTGCATACAAGTGAAAACTAAAAGAATACAGCAATACTAAACCTATCCTAAAGGAAATATTGAAAGCTCCACTATAAATGGAAAAGAAGCACAAATCTACAGAAAAGAGAAAATCACAGTTGGACATGCAATGATAACTGCATTGAACAGCAAAAGAATAAAAATGAAGATGTAAAAGAGGACATAAAATCATAAATGTGAGAGAAGAGAATAATGAAATGTAGATTGTTTTTCCTTTCTTTAAGGGTGTGTTTGAGCTTATATGACTACCAGTCTAAAGGATATAGATAGAGGAATGGGTTAACATACTTGAAAAACAGGGTAACCACAAATCAAAAATATACAACAGATTTACAAAAAAAGAAGAGATCTCAAGCATAATACAAAAGAAAATTATCAAACCACAGAAGGGAAAACCTAAAATAAAAAGAAAAGAACAAAGAAGAAATACAAAATCAACCAGAAAACAAGGTTTAAAATGGCAATAAATACATATCCGTCAATAATTACCTTAAATCTCATTGGCTTAAAGGCTCCAATAAAAGACATAGAATAACAGATTGGATAATAAAACAAGAGCCTGTAATATGCTGCCTACAAAAGACCCAGTTTGGAGCAAAGGAAATACATAGATTGAAAGTGATGGGATGAAAATGATATTTCATACAAATGTAAATGATACGAAAGTGGGGGTAGCAATACTAATATCAGACAAAACAGACTTTAAAACAAAGACTATAAAGAAAGATAAAGTAGGACACCATATAATGATAAAATAATCAATAAAAGAAGAGGATATTACACCAGTTATATGCACCCAATATAAGAGCACCAAAGTATATAATACAAATACTAACAGATATAAAGGGAGAAATTGACAGGAAAACAGTAATAGTAGAAGAATTCAACACCCCACTGACATTAATATATCTTTCAGACAGAAAATCAATAAGGCAACAGAGATCCTAAATGATGCAGTAGAACAGTTAGACTTAATTGATACATTCAAGATACAATATTGAAAACAAAACAAAAGACAGAATCCACATTCTTTTCAAGTGTACATGGAACATTCTCTAGGATAGACCACATACTAGGATACAAAATAAGCCTCAACAAATTTAAGAGGACAGAAATTATTTCAAGCATCTTTTCTGACTACACTGGTGTGAAACAAGAAATAAACCACAGAAAGAAAATAGGAAAAAACAATTACATGGAGACTAAACACCATGCTAAAAAAAAAAAATGGGTCAATAATGAAAGCAATGAAGAAATCAGAAAATATCTCAAGGCAAATGAAAGTTAAAACACAACTTAACAAAATCTATGGGATGCAGCAAAAGCAGTTGTAAGAGGGAGGTTCATAGCAGTACATATATCCCTCAAGAAATAAGAAAAGAAAAGAAAAGAAACAATTTAAAATACTACCTAAAAGAATTAGAAAAATAAGAACAAACAAAACCCAAAGTCAGAAGAAGGAAGTAAACAATAAAGATCAGAGGGGAAATAAATAAAATAGAGATTTAAAAAAAAAACAGTGGAAAAGATCAATGAAACAAATAACTTAAAAAGAAAAATAACAAAATGAACAAACCTCTAGCCAGGTTCACCAAAAGAGAGGACTCAAATAAGCAAAATAAGACTTCAGCAAATGGTGTTGGGAAAACTAGACAGCAGCATGTAAAGCAATGAAGCTAGAACATTCCCTCACACCATACACAAAAATCAACTCAAAATGGATCAAAGACTTAAACATAAGACAAGATACAATAAATCTCCTAGAAGAAAATAGAGGCAAAACATTATCTGATATATATCTCAAAAGTGTTCTCCTAGAACAGTCTACTCAAGCAAATGAAATAAAAGCAAGAATAAACAAATGAGACCTAATGAAACTTACAAGCTTCTACACAGCAAAGGAAACCATAAGTAAAGCAAAAAGACAACCTACGGAATGGAAGAAAACTTTTGCAAGTGAAATCAACAAAGACTTGATCTCCAGAATATATAAGCAGCTCATATGACTTAATAAGAAACAAACAAACAACCAAAACCAAAAATGGGCGAAAGATCTAAACAAGCTCTTCTCCAAGGAAGACATACAAATGATCAATAGGCACATGAAAAAATGCTCAATATCACTAATTATCAGAGAAATGCAAATCAAAACTACAATGAGGTATCACCTCACACCAGTCAGAGTGGCCGTCATTCAAAAATCCACAAATGACAAATGCTGGAGAGGCTGTGGAGAAAAGGGAACCCTCCTACAGTGCTGGTGGGAATGCAGTTTGGTGCAGCCACTGTGGAAAACAGTATGGAGATTCCTCAAAAGACTAGGAGTAGACTTCCCATATGACCCAGGACTCCCGCTCCTGGACATATATCCAGAAGGAACCCTACTTCAGGATGACACCTGCACCAATATTCACAGCAGCACGATTTACAATAGCCAAGACATGGAAACAAAATAAGAAATGAAAAAGGATAAATAACAATAGATACCACAGAAACGCAAAAAATCATGTGAGAATACTATGCACCATTATATGCCAATAAATTGGACAACCAAAAAGAAATGGACAGATTTCTAGAAACATACAGCCTGTCAAAATTGAGTCAAGAATAAACAGACTGATCACTGGAAGTGAAATAGAATCTGTAATAAAGTAAAAAAAAAAAAAAAAACCCTCCATGCAAACAAAAGTCCAGGACCATAAAACTTCACTGGGTAATTCTACCAAATATACAAAGAAGAACTTATACTGATCCTCCTCAAACTATTCCAAAAATTTGATGAGTAGGGAACATTCATAATTCTTTCTATGAGGCCACAATCACACTGATCATATTGATACAAAAACCAGACAAAGTTACTAAAAATGTAGACAATTATTGACCTATATCTTTGATGAATATAGAAGCAAAAATTCTCAACAAAACATTAGCAAATGTAATGTAACAATACATAAAAAGGATCATACACCAATAGTATTAATATTAATTAATTAATTTCTCTAATAGTAATTATTAGAGAAATGCACATCAAAACCACAATGATGTGTTACCTCACTCCAGCTTGAATGGCTATCATCAAAAAGTCTACAAGTAACAAATGATGCAGAATGTATGGAGAGAAGGAAACCCTCCTACACTGTTGGTGGGAATGTAAATTGGTGCATCCACTGTGAAAAAGAGAATGGAAGTTACTTAAAAAACTAAAAATACATCTACCATATGATCCAGCAATCCCAACCCTGGGTATATATCCAGAAAAAAAAAACTCTATTTCAAAAAGATACATGCACCCCAATGTTCACATCAGCATTATTTACAACAGGCAAGACATGGAAGGAACCTAAATGTCCATTAACACATGAATGGTTAAAGAAGATGTGATGTGTGTATGTATGTATATATATATATATATATATATATATATATACTTGTATATCTATATAAATGGACTATTTGTGTGTGTGTATATGTATATATATGCATATCTCTTTGTGTGTATATATATATAATGGACTATTACTCAGCTATAAAGAAGAATGAAATATTGTCATTTGCAACAAAATGGATGAACCGAAAGAATATTATACTTAGTTAAATAAGTCAGACAAAGACAAATATCATATGATATCATTCATATGTAAAATCTAAAAAATGATACAAATGAGTCTGTAAAAGAAACAAAGACTCACAAACATAGGAAACAAACTTATGTTTACAAAAGGGGAGAGAGACTAGGGAGGGACAAATTAGGAGTATGAGCTTAACAGATACAAACTACTATATATATAAAATAGGTAAGCAAAAAGAATTTATGCATAGCATAGGAAATTGTATTCAATATATTGTAATAACTTATAATGGAACATAATCAGAAAAATAGTAACTAAATCACTATGCTTACAGCTGAAACTAATATAATATTATGCATCAAATATACTTTAGTTAAAAATTCTTAAAAAGAACATGAAAAAAATTGTTTTCTGCAGTAGAGCACACATTTTAAATCAAACTTCTATTAGCCAGGGCTAATTTATCAGGTAGAATACTATTTATCAAGAGAAATACATTTCACTCCCTAGTACTACACTGTAAGACAATGTTATCCTCTTATCTTTATACATTAAAAAGTGCATTAAGCAAACCAATAGATGATGTTATTTTTATTTTTGGTATTATTTTAGTGCAAATATTTCTTTTGCGCTTTTTGTATATAAACACTACTGTTACTGAATGAATGATAATTTTCTCTCATATGATGTACCACCACAGCATCTACTAAAAAGAAAATCTTATCAAATCATTCACCTGATTTTTAATTGTCATGCAGTAACCTTCCTCTTGTAATGAAGTACTCATCTTTTTAACATCAGTATAAAAATAATGATAATATAAATAACTATTTCATTTACTAAGCACTTACTATATGGCACCTTACCCAGATTAGTAAATGTATTACCTACATTTTATAAATGGCAGATTAAAATTTAAAAGTATCAAGTGACTTAAACCCAAGGTCACATACAGCTTGTAACTGACAAAAGCTGACACCCAAAATCAGGTTTGAAGTGGAAATCTATGATCTTAATAATTATTGTATCTAAGAGGAGAGCATTTTTAAAATTAGAAAGTATAGGGTTCTATGAAGTTAGCCAATGTGAAATGATGATAACCTCTGCAGAATCAATTTAGTCTTTTTCCCCCACCTGCTTATGGATGGACATCTGAGTCAGATGGCTGTACTCTGCCTTCTTTAACACTGTGTTCCATCTGTTTTCAAAGATTACTATGTTTGCCTGGGACAGTCCTAGTTTCTGCCTTTGTCCCACTAAAAGTATTTAATAGTAAACCCTTTCAATTTCACAAGTATTCAGCTTTGGATAATAAATTTTCTGGCCCCCTAGCTTTGGCCTATAGTAGCACAAGTGCTTGCTGGGAATCAAAATACATTCCCCATTTGGGGTTTCTCCTTCTTAGGTAAGAATGGTATTGCCAGAACACTTTGATATTAATTTCTTTCCTTTATCTTTTACTTTAACAAAATCATCTTAGAAGCAGGGATAAGGCACAGAAAGAAGGAGGGAGAGGCTGATGAAAATACACCTTGCTGGCACAATTTTGCTGAAGGCTAGAGAACCAACTGGATCTCTTGCCATTAATCTACTTCATCAGCTTCTGCTCCTCTTTATGTTTTGCCTTCACTTTCCAGTAACAGTAGCATTTTCTCCTGTTAACAAATCCTGTAATAAACTTAAATACCAAATTGGAATTATACTTCTTGAGCCCTTGTGGATCCTATCATCTTCATATAGAATTATTTTAATTCACAACTGGATAGTAAAAAAAAAAAAAAAAAGAACATTGTTTAACAAAAGGTTGATGATAAAATGCACTACTGGCCAGGATGCACTTTAGTAAATGGCATTAATTAGAAGGCAGCATGGTTCTTACAGCAGGAGGCAGGCTGCTCTGAAATGTGGGACATCTGGGATCTAGTCCTGGCTCTATCCTGACCCTGTACGTCCTTGGGCAAGTCACATTCTTGCTATAAGCCTCAGTTTCTCCATCAGTAAAACGAGGGCTCTGGGCTTAATGATCTATTAGCTCCCATCAAGTTCAGACTTTGTTTGATTTTACTCACAAAAATTCATACATGTTCATTCTCCAAGTGGAAATTGTGATTTCAAGAGCTCTGCAAATGAACTTGAAATAATTCTACCAGAAATAAAAACTGAGCTGTCTGGCTAAGGGAGGAACGGAGGGGGTGGTGAGTAAAAGCATGCAAACACAATTACCAGGGACATATTTATCCCCCTTAAAAGAACAAACTGTTTTCGAGCACTTTTGAAGCATCCATTTACATACAAATCCATTTACATACATATTTCTGATGACAAATAATTCTCAATTCATTATACTAGCTCCCAGAGGCCCTATACTTGGCAACACTTTGTTAGCTTGGTTTGAGTTGCTATAGCTCCTTGACTGTAATAAAATTACCTTTCAAATATTCTATCATTTTTAATTAAAATTTTTTAATTAAAATTATTCAGGTTCCCAATTAGACTGAATTAGCAAGGTTCTGCATTACTACATTTTTGTTCATTAAGCTCTGCCAAGGCTCTTGCCACAGAATACCCATCTCCAGCTGTGCCCTGTCCTCTTCTCCAAGTAAGTGAGTGTGAAATGCACTGTTGTTCCCTGAGTGCCTACTGTACTGGGACAACTTCATGGACCTAATTGGAAAGGGTCATCTCCTGCCCTTCTCAAGTATTTCCTTTCCTTTGTATCTATTAACCCTCCCTCCCTATCCTGGCTGACTTTATGGGAATCTCTCTTGAACTTTTCTTCTCATGGGCATAACAGTTGGATTGGGAGGAGCCAGGATAAACATGGTAAAACAATCCAGAAAATCACTGTATCCCGAAAAGTCATCTGGCCAGACTGTCTCAAAATGTGATCTAAGAACCACCTGCATCTGTACCACCTAAGACACTGCTTTAAAATTCAGAGTATTAGAAGCCACTTCTAGAACTACTGAGTCATAATCTTTGGCAATGGTCCCATGAGGTATATTTTTAGATATTCCTTAGATGATTCTGACACATACTAAATTATGAGAATCACTGTAAGTGTATGTCACTAAACACAGAATGGTTTACAATTTAATGAGGAAGAAAAAAAAAAACCCTGGTATAACTAATGCTAGTATTCATTGTGGCAAGGCAGTCCTCTTACAACTCACAAAAGCTACAACTATGTCAGTAATAATTGCTAATAATAGATAATAATTGTTAAGTACCTGCAACATGCCAGGAATTTTGCTAGGTGCTTCATCGTTTGTCATTATCCCAACTAGTAACATGCACGATTTATAGGATTTGCTTCAGCTTTATTACATTGAATTCTCTCAACAATCCTATGAAGTAGGTATTATTATTGTTATTATTATTATATTTTTTCAGATGAGAAAACTGAAACTTGAAGAAGTTATAAGATCCTTTAAATGTTGAGCACCTAGTAAAATGGCTAAGCCTGGAAGTAAAGTGTTTCCTCACCAGACATGAGCTCCAACAGGACAAGGACAAAGCCTACTTTGACTCCGAATCCCACTTCCTTCCCAATCTGGAGCTTGTATAGAGCAGAGGTTTAGCTAGAGTTGCAATGAAATGAGACTAAGACTGTCTTTGAGTGTAAGGGAGAAGAGAAGCAGCTTCTAGAGTTGGGGGCCTCAGGAAGAACTAAGGCCTGTAAAGCCAAGTTCTCACACTGACCATCGTCTGGTAGGTTCAAGCACTTTGGTTCTCAGAATCTCTCTCCTACCTTCTCTCTCATTGATTTTGTCACTTCAAACTAATGCTCTTCTTATTTCTTTAACACTTCCACATGCTGAGAGCTCCAGTCTGTATCCTGGCTACACAGAAGGCCCTAGTAACTCAACTGAGGGTTTTTCTCCCCTTACTAATATTATCCTTCTCCATCTTATAGCTTATTTTCCCCTCTTGGAAATGTGGAATTAATGTGATAAAATGATCCAAGATGTTATAGCAAATAAAGAAAAAAATACATTAATCTTCTCTTATATGTACAAGAGCCTTCTGAACCTCTAATCCCCAAAGTAACTAATGTTGGGAGTTTCAGGCATTGTTGTAGACACTAACCTGGATAAATTTAGTTCTAGATGGAAGTACAAGGGCACTATGTGGATACACAAACTACACCATGAACTAACGTTCTGTTGAAGTATAATTGATTTACAGTATTATATTAACTTCAGGTGTATAGCCTAGTGATTCAGTAATTTTAAAAATTATACTCCATTAAAAGTTACCACAAGGTAATGGCTATAATTCCCTGTGCTATGCAGTATATCCTTGTTTCTCATCTATTTTATACTTAGTAGTTTGTATCTCTTAATCCCATATCCTTAATGTGTCCCTCCCCTCCTCCCTCCCCACTTTGGTAATCACTGGTATGTTTTCTATATCTGTGAGCCTATTTCTGTTTTATATATACATTCAACAGCATTATTTTTGTTAGATTCCACATATAAGTGATATCATATAGCATTATCTCTCTCTGTTTGTTTTCACTAACAATAATATTCTCTAGGTCCATCCACATTACTACAAATGGCAGAACTTCATTCTTTTTATGGCTAGGTAATATTCCACCATGAAACTATTAACACCTGATTCCCTTCCAAAGTTGAAAGTTTGCCCATCTATGAGATTCCAAATAGTATAAAATTATTTTTCTATGATTCAGGATATTTATCATTTTCTTAGCTTTTTTATGGTTAGATGCAATATTTTGTTCATTTGCTCAGATTCATTGAAGGGAATGCCCCACAGTGTCAATAACTCAGAAGTAAGGCCTTTCACCTTTTGAGTCTTAAATCATATGATAATGAAGTTAATTTCTTTACTTGTAATTTTTTCAGATTTTCTATTTCTTGCTCAATGAGTCTTGTTAATTTGACACTTATAGAAATTTGTCCATTTCATCTAAGTTATCAAATTTGTTGACATAAGTTGTTTCATACTATTTACTTCTAATCATTTTAATTTCTGAGGAGTCAATAGTAATGTCTCCCCTTTCACTACTAATGCAAAGTCTGAATATTCTCATTTTTTCTTGATTAGTCTATGCAAAATTTTCTCAATTTTGTTGATATTTTCGAAGAACCAACTTTTGATTTTATTTATTTTCTCTATAGTTTTTCTGTTTTCCATTTTATTAATTTCTGCTTTAATCATTTTTTGCCACCTTGTTTATCTCCATTTTGATTTGCTCTTTTTATATTTTAAGATGTCATCTAAGACTATAATTTGAGAATTTTATCTTTTATGATGTAGGTGTTTAAAACTAGAAATATTCCTCTAAGTATCACTTCAGTTTGCATCCCATAGATTTTGACTTGTGTTTTTGTTTTCATTCAGATAAAAATTATAGTTTCTATACTTACCCTAATGTCTGTATCTATTATAATTTATAATTAGTAAATATATTCTTAATGAAATAAGTCTCTTATCATTATAAAATGTCCCCTTCTCCTTCTGAGGCAATTATTATGAATATGTTGGTAAACTTCATGGTGTCTCATAGGTATCTGAAGCTTTGTTTATTCATTTTTTATTGAACTTTAATTGACATATAATTGTGTAAATTTAAGGTGTACAACACTCTGATTCAATACATTTATATATTGCAATATGATTACCACTGTAGTATTAGCTATCACTCTATCACATCACATAAATATCACTTATTGTTTATAATGAGAACAATTAATATTTAGTCTCTTAGCAACTTTGAAGTTTATAATGCAGTACTGTTGACTATAATTTCTACATTGTCCACTGGATCTACAGGACTTACTTATCTACTAGTTGCAAGATTGTACCCTTAAACAACATGTTCCAAACTCTTACCCTTAAGCCCTTGGTAACCACCATTCTACTCTCTGTTTTTCTGAATACAGCCTTTTTAGTTTCCACATATAAGTGATTACATATGAGATTTGTTTTTCTCTGTCTAACTTATCTCAATATAATGCTCTCAAGTTCCATACATGTTGTTGCAAATGGCAGAATTTCCTTTTTCATGGCTGAATAATATTCCACTGTGTATGGATAGAGATAGGGAGATTGAGATATCTCTAACCATAGCTATATGTTCCTATCTTATGTATCCTCTTTATTCATTCACATGTTGACATTTTTTGGTTGTTTCCATTTCTTGTCTAGTATAAACAATGCTGCAGTGAACATGGCAGTGCAGATATCTCTTCGTTATTTTGTTTTCATTTCCTTTGGAAATATACTCAGCAATGGGATTATTAGATCATATAGTAGTTCTATTTTTAATTTTTCTAGGAACTTTAATACTATTTTCCATAGTGGTGGAACCAATTTATGATCCAACCAACAGTATACAAGTGTTTCCTTTTCTCCATGACCTAACCAGCACTTATCTCTTGCCTTCTTGTTGATAGTCATTCTAATGGGTGTGAAGTAATATATCATTCTAGTTTTCATTTTCATTTCCCTGATTAGATTTATTGAGCACCTTTTCATGTACCTTTGGTCATTTAGATCACTTTTTTTTGGAAAAATATCTATTTAGTTCCTCTGCCAATTTTTTTAATTGTATTGTTTGTTTTTAAGTTGTTGAGTTGTATGGGTTATTTATATATTTTGGATATTAACTATTTATCTGATACATGGTTTGCAAATAGTTTCTCCCATTCCATAGCTAGTAAGGTTTTGTGAATTTTTATTCATTCTTTTTTATTTTTTATTTCTCAAACTGGATGAACTTGATTGACCTAGCTTCAAGTCTGGTGATTCTATTTATTGCCATTTCAAATCTGCTGTTGAGGCTATATAGTAAATTTTTCATTTCAGTTAATTATACTTTTCAACATCAGAAAAATTTTTAGTTCTTTCATTTAAAATTCTGGTCTCTTTATTGATCCTTTTCTATGTGGTGTAATAGCATCCTTATACTTTCCTTTATTTTAATGAACAAAGTTTCTTTTCTTTTTTTTTAACATATTACAGTAGCTGATTTAAAGCCTTTGTCTAGTAAATTCAAAATCTGAACGTCCTAAAGAACAATTTATTTTGCTTTTCCAACATATGGGCTTTAATCTCCTGTTTCTTTGCATATAGCTCAAATCTTTTTTCATGAAATATTTTAAGTATTATGTGGCAATATAATGTGGCAACCATGGAAATCATAAATCCCCCAAGATTTCTTGTCATTGTTGAGTTTTTGGTTTTTGTTTTTCTGTTTTTTTGCTTTAGTTGTTATTGTTGCTGCTTGTTTGTTTAGTGACATTCCTGGACAACTTCTGTAAAGTCTGTATTCTTTATCGTATGTGTTCACTGAAGTCTCTGCTTGATTAGCTTAGTGGTCAGATAATAATTGGACAGACACTACTTTAGGTGCATTGAACCAATAACCTTTCCTCAATTTGCTAAGGGGTTCTTTGTGTGTTGGGGTATGACTTCAACACTTATGTGGTTTATATCTCTGCCATAGCTTTCACTTCTTGTTTGCACAAGTACTCAGTGTCAACAAGAGGTGAAAGATCAGAGCCCTTTCAATTCTTACCTGGGAATACTCAAAGCCCTGCAGCTGTGTGTGGCCTTCTAGCTCTCCAGAGCTTTTCAAAGCCCTCTATGGACATTTTATTTCCTAGACCTTCCTTTTAATTTTTTGGCCAGGCACATGTTAACTCCAACTGGTATAATAACCTCAAGCATTTGCAGTGTTAAAGAATTGCTGCTGATTGTTTCTGAAAAACACCCTGGGGATACAGTTTTTCCTGCAGAATTAGCTCTAAGTGAAAACAAAAACATTCTGAATATAGGGGCTTTTCCAAGGACCTCAGAGATAGTTCAAATGGTGATGAAACAGCAGGTATGGGGAATTTTCAGGAGTTCCTAACCTGGTCTGCTTCCTACAGTGACCACAGACTGATGGTTTTCATATCTACCATAGTTGCAAGCTTGTTGGTTTTCAACACTACTGTGGAACTGAGGAGAGAAGGATAAAGGTAAGCCAAGAGAAACCATCACAAACCATACTGTTTTTACCAAAGTTCAGCAGTTTTTCTTGAACAAATACCCCTCAGATTTTTGCAAGCCTTTGCTTATTTACAAAAGTTCTGTAAGAGTTGATTTTGACAAAATTTGTCAAGACTTTTGCTTACTTTCTTGGAGAAGTATATTTATGTCATTCCAGAAGTTCTGTTCTCTGTGTAATTTAATTTTACCACGTAAGAATTTATTTCTTTTTGCCAAAGATAAGTATATAAAATAATATGCCCATTTACTAAGTTAAATTTGTATTTTATTGCTCATCATTATATATTGTGCATGACAATATACACATAATACTTTGCACATGGGATAAAATTCATTCTGAATCATAGGACTTAACAATCACATGATACCATAACATTGTATTCTACAGAATTATAATGTGGCCTTTTTATGGCTAAATTGACTAGAATACAACAGTGAATCTACCTGATTCTCAATCAGTAAGGAATCTCCCTCTTTAAGAATGAGAGCTTCATATATGCAATGGAGGAAAATGTACTCACCCACAGGTTTCTGCATTATACACTTACACATTGTCTTTTGATTTAGCCTTATTGGCATTAATGCTGAATGGCATATACCCTCGGTTCAAAATATCCCTAAAAATATGCATCCTGTCATTTACTGCTTTACTCTATTTTAAATTTTCAATGGGGAATAGTCTTTATGATTCACGTTTTTCCAACAGAAAAAAACTTCCAAGTGTATATTGAACCTTAAAAAGAAAAAAGATGTTGGAAGATGGAGTCATGACATACATGCTGAGCTATTTTTCTAAGTAAATGATGAACATGTTCAGCCACTTGGGGAATTATTCCTTAGTGGTTGTGCTGATGTTACACAGCTGTGAGTTATGGAAAAAGCCAAAATACCCTTTTAAAATGTGCAAAACTCTATGACAATGTACTATTTAATGAAGATGGTGATGGAACTGAATGATTATCTTACACAGTTCGCTGGGATGAGGAAGTGAAACTGCTTCTTTGCTACTGAGTACCTCAACAAAGTTTTGACAAAACATCACCTTTCTTTGAAAAGTTGAGGGATTATAGGAATCAGACTCTGATAGGATTTACTTATCTAGAGTATAACAGCCCTAGGATGGGATTCATAGTTCCAAGTTTTCTTTTCTTTACTTTTCTTTTACATTCAATAATGTACATACACATCCTTAGTATTCACCATCTTTAGAATTTATAGTTTACATGTTTATATCCATTATTATCCATGAATCTTTTCTTAAAAAATGAGCAAGTGCCATATTTTTTCTTTACCTCCAATGCATATCAAACTGTCTACCACATAGGAGGTGCTCAATTAATAGTTTTTAAAAGTAAACAAAATTGGAATTCATGAATAAAAATATTAAGCAATGACTAAACACCAGAATACTGAATAAAGAAGGAGAAAGATTACTGAGTGCCTACTAAGTACCAGGCACTATTGCAAGCACTTTACCCACAGTAACTTACTTAATCCTTTCATAAAACAAGCAAACAACTAGGAGACAGGTGCTTTACATTTGAAAGCACTGAAACAGAAAGTTTAAATATCTTACCCCAAATCCCCAGGATAACAGATGGATAAAGAAGTAAATCCCAGGCAGTAACAGTAAGTACATAAGGGGTTCATTTACTTTAAAAAATAAAATTCAATGGTAAGTTTCTTTGCTAATTGAACCCCAGGTCAAGTATTCATCAATAACCCTTTCTGGGGCCTTGAATACTCTTTGAAGTTATATTGTTGAGGCTGAAGAGGAGTATAATCTAAAAAAAATTTTCCTGGTTCAAGTGATGGTATCCTAGAAAATAATTAATACTAAAGATAAAGCATGTGATCCTGAAAAAAATTCAATTAGCACCACTAGGCGTTTGAATAAAAACCTCCCATACCATGTGGGAAAAGGCCCATGAAACAAAGTCATTGGTTTTACTGGATAGTTGGGAACTTTATAAATTCTTTTGAATTAGATACAGAGAAATTATAAGAGGAATAAAAAACATAATCACTATCACATAAGGAAAATAAATGGGGAGTAATTATTGCAATACTGCCTAATGACTCTCCCTGTTGCCATCCTGTTCCCCTATAATCCACTCTTTGTGTCCCCTCCTACCACTCTCTCCATTGCTCACTGTGCTCTACCCATGCTGGTCTCCTCGTTCCTTCAACAGGCTAGGTTCTTTTACCATCCCTCCAGAAAGAAATAGATAAAGTTTGGTCCAGCAAATGGCAGAGTATTTGCACAGAAGCCAGTAAGGACATAGTTACTGGTCCACTTTACCCCATCATTAGATAGAAGTCGATGCCACAAAATAAAAATGCACCAGACTGTTTGGGTTTCTACTGTGGCTCTAAAATTGGCTAGCTGTACAATGTTCAGAATTTTATTTAATTTCACTCTGCCTCAGTGACCTCATAAGTAAAATGGAAATATTAATAGTGTTTGCCTCATTGTATTTTTATGAAGATTACAAGACTTAAGCAATAAAATAGTGCTTAATTCAATGCCTGAGTTTTAGTAATCCATCAGTAAATGCCAAGTACTGCTATTATTATAATCATAATTATTACTTAAAAAATTAAGTGCAATGACATCTTTTATCTGGCACACATCTTATTATTTGGCACATACCATGTAACTGGATACAAATCTCCTTATTTCATTTAATCATTAGAACCATCCTGTGAGGTAGTTATTCATTTCCTCAGTTTTAGATGAGGAAACTGAGGAAGAGAAATGTTAATTAGTCTAGCAGTTTGGATCTGAAAGCATGGAAATTGGATCAGGAAAACCTCTATTAAAGACACATCTATAATAATAAATTGTAGATTCTTAGATATACTACAGTTGGAATATCCCTCATTGGTCTGGCATAATGGTTAAACATCTGAGTTCTAAAGTCAGATTATGTGATTCAAATCCTAGCCTGACCCCTTACAAAAGCTGGATTCTTAGACAATTTACTTAATCTCTCTGAGCCTTAGTTTCTTCATCTATAAAATGAGGACATATGAGTATCTGCTTTATAGGGTTTATTAAGAGTTTTAGATTGTAATTACATATGTAAAATGCCTAACATAGGACCAGGCACATAGAAAGTGTTCTGGAAAGGTTAGCTATTACTTATTACAGGTGAGAAATACACATATCCCATGTGTTATGATTTATACCAGCAATTATTGTTCTAGGCATATTTTATAGTTTAGAATCATGACATATTGACATTGCACACAAAGCTGACACACTAGCCCACCCAATGTAAAACATGTGCTTTGAATTGTTTCCCTCCAGTAGTAGCAGTGGATTTGCAGGAAAGCATCTTCATGGCCTCATCTAGTCTTGCAAATAAGGTCTCTTTTTGCCAGATCACCAGCCAGGATCAAGGTAGTCTCCCTTGACCTTCAAATAATTAATCTCTTAAATAAAAATATTTCTAAATTATCTTAACAATCAATGGATACAGATAAACAAAAGCATAGTCATTCAAATTAACTTAGTTGTTTTCAGAGACATTTCTTGAAATTCAGCTTCTCATTAAATTTCAGACTTTGTTGATATTTTATCAAAAGTGAAATATGTATTTTGCAGACAGAATAGGAGAATCTGTAGTACACTGGAAATTCCATATATAAAAGTCAACTTTTTATCAAGATTTTTAATAGCACTTATAACTATAGATAGTTGGAAGGCATACTTTTTTTTCACACCTCTGAATTTTCAGTACTATTATAGGAGAAAGTCGGAATGAATAAGATTTTCTCAACAACAACAAAACAGTAATCACTGAAATGTTTAGTTAAATGGCAACTCTACTAGGATTTCTTTTTAGCTATTTATTAAGAGTGGTTCCAAAGAGAAACACAAAACCATGTGGTCACTCTTGCCACTAAATAAGCAACAGATTTCTAATTTCCTTTCTTTTTTTTTTTACTAAGTATCATATATGCATAGTATAATTTTCATTAAAATGCAAGTAAAATGAAGTTGAAATTTCTTATTTACATTTCCTCTTTATTACTACTTTTTCAAGGATATGTATAATTTTTGGTTTTGTTAATATTTTTAGTTCCTTCAAATTTCAGACTTTTCTATAAAGTTAGTCTCAAATAATACTACATCATTTAAGATATTTTAGCAATATTTAAAGCACAGTCTCCTTACAGAAAAACCATAGATGGGGGAGTTTCCAAAATAACTTCTCAATCTCCTATTTAAGCATGGAGGATTTGCTTCTTAGGAAGATCCTGTGAAAAGAAAGCACCATAGTAAATACCCTCCTCAGTACTTACCACAGATTTCTCTATTACTGCTATTATTTAAAAAATAACCAAAGCTACTCTTTATAATTTTATACTAATAATATAAGCAGAAGAGGGTAGATTCTATTGCATTTAATAGATACATATGTATAAAAAGTGCATTTTTCAATTAGCAAAAATGAACTCTAAATTCAGAAGAAAAACTACGTTCTCCATTTTAGGCAATGAAAGAGAAAGTGTTCTGAGTCCAATAAATGAGTTTGAAAAAAAATGAGTTCATTGAAAAATACTACTTTATTGAACTAATTAATATTAAATTAATTAGAACCAGTTAAAATTAGATTTTATTAACTTCTTTTAAATTGTTTTTATGTAATTAAAATATTTTATTCTTCTTCCTATTAGTACTATTATTATTTTCCTTTAGCAATCATGAAACAAGCTTTCTCTGCATTTGGCCAGGCCCTGTCTGCCAATTTACAAATGGATCCCTTTAATGGTTCTGGGCCCTGACACAAAGAAACAGTTCATATCTATACTATATATCATTTTCACTGTTACCTGGTTATGAATCTACTCTCCAACTACCATATTTCTTACATAAGTGGAAAATAAATAAATTGACACCGAAATGTAACTATTTTAGCCAATGGTAAGCTGAAATCCTAGACTTTGAGGAGAATAAATCATTAAAGAAATATCAGTAACAAGACAACAAATGTGAACTGGCTCTTAGGCATAGTTTTCATTTGTTGCACCGAGTGGATTTTCAAATTGCAAAATAAAGAAAAGTAACTATGTTATGCATGGATGTACACATGCCAAGAAAGGATAGACACATTTTAAACATTCTTATAAATTCAAAATGTCTCTAAAAATCTTTGAAGGCAAGTGACAGATCCCTTGTTAACTATAGTTTACAACAGGACAGCCTAGCTGAGATACATTGTTTTGCTCATCATCACTCACTCCCAAAGGGGAAACAATGATGTAAGGGAAGGTCTCTTAGTCCAAATGTTGAGTAAGGGTTTGAATTTTCAGTCTGGATATTTTTGCTTTGTCTCCACCAAGAACAGCAAATCAAATGATGCAGACGTTTGGAATATATAGGCTTAGTTAGAAGTAGTTGATGTTCTTGTTTTGTTGCAGTTTATTAACTATCAAAAATATATAGATTTGACTCTAGTTAAAACTAAGGTGTGTGTGTAAAACATTCAATTTACAGCTCATTAAAAAGTATGCCAATCAGCCCAGTTCATTTTGGCTACAAGATTTTGGTCTAGTTTAGTTCAAGTTCTACTCTTCACAAAACAAAAAAGACCAGCAGCTAAAGGGTTCCTGAATAAAGGCTTTCAATAAATCCTTAGTCCAACCATTTCCCTTTCCCCCCACTAAGATAAACCAGACTCCAAATGTATTTTTAGTCTTGCATCCCTTGGCCCCAGAGAAAGAGCTGTACATCTGGAGAAGCAAACCAAAGCATTGTTTCCTGTGGGACAACCAAAATTCTTCAGAAGCAGCAGGGGCTTTATGTGATCTTATCAGAGGACAAGGCTTGGGCTGAGAAACTGCAAATGCCAAAGGACACAAAGTGGCAAGTAGCTGACCAGTAACATCATTATATAAAAAATATTGTTACTGACCAAAAGCATGCTTGTGACTTGGTGCAAGAAAAAGAAAGGAAATTAGCAGTTTGAGAACAAACTATTTGCCAAATACCTTGCTATGTGCTCTCGTATATACAATCTCATTTATATGTAAAACAACCCAATAGCATAGGTATTATCAATTCTCTCAATTTTAAATATGAATAAATTCTTGGCCCATATAAGTTAAGTAGCTGTTCCAAGGCCACAGAGTTAATATATGATAGAGCCTAGATTTGAACCCTCCAAGGCCTATACTCTTTCCATTTTCAAAAGGGCTGCAGGCAAGGGCAGGTTGGGGGTGTTCTGGCTTTCATAACGGCAAGTAACCTGCAAATCAAACTTTCCTTCTTCCTTTTAGGGAGCAGCGTCCTTAATACTGACAAAAACAGCTGTCACCAAGTCTTTCTGTGTAGTTCTACATGTTAATTCCTATTCTCCTCTCCTGCTTCAGTAAGGAAAGCAATGACCATTAGCAAAGGCAGAAGGTAGGAAGTAAATAATATACCCACTCCTTAATGAAAAATAGTACACATACATTTGCTTACTTATATATATAGATAGATTCTTCTGGATATAAGCACAAAGTTCTAAGACAAATTATAAGTATTCATTTTGTTTTTACCTGCACCGACGAAAGGAAATCACAAGTTATCTGATCCAAAATAGAACTTCAGTTGAAATAAAACCAGTAAGTATTTGCTAAGAAATTAGGTGCCAAGTGCCGAGCTAGGCATTAATGTGGTCACTCTCAAACTTTAATATTCATAGAAAATTGTTTTAAAATGCAGATTCTTGACCCCTCTCCCCTCAGAGATTCTGAGTCAGTAGACCTGGGATGAGCGCAGGTATTTGCAACTTAAATTATCACTTCAGGTGATTCCAATATCAGTACTCCTTTAATCACATTTTGAAAATAAATATTCTAAAATAGATCACATATTTGGAGTGAGGGTGGTATGGAAGATAATTTAAATCAGCTTTTGCATTTCCCAACTTATTTATTTAGTTAATTTAGGACAATGTTATTGAATCTTAATCATCTGTCCTTGGCAAAGATGTTTCCAGAAATGTGTTTCATTGTTAATAGTTGAATAGGAAAAAATGCAAGTTTCAAGAGCAAAGTCAACAAAAGAAAAGTGAGGAAAAATAAAAACAAAGCTAAATGGAAAATAGAAGATGGTGAAAGTAACTCCAATATATCATTAATCTTAAAAATAATGAATGGATTTAATGTGCACATTAACTCACAGATTGTTGTTTTTAATCCAGCTGTATACTACTTATAAGAAGTCAAATTAAAGCAAAGCTATACTACATTGAATACTTAAGAATAAATAGATAAAATTAAATATACCAGGAAAATACTAACAAACAATGCAGACTCCTCAACATTGCCATTTAAGATTTTGATTCAGAATTTACTTTTTTAGCAGGTACTCCAAGTGACTGTAAGGCAGATGGTCCTGAGATCACACTTCGAGAAAGGCTTAACTAGAGCACAAAGAGAATGGCTTCTCTGTCTCAAAAAGTTTAAAAGTAATTTCTAGCTGGATCTGGATTTACATTTTCACATGAATATGTTTCTAATAATGAGAATTTATTTTAATCACATAATGGTGCCACACAGGAAGAGTCATATTCCAGGAAACCTGAGAATTTTCAAACCCCTTCATTCTGGAATTCCCCCATTTTAATGTAAAACTATACCAATTAGAAACAGGCCACTCAACTGTTAGATTGATGCAAGGTATCATCTTAAACTGAAAGTCCTTCTCTTAAAATTCTCAGAGAAGAGTTCAAGTAAAGCTAAGAAGATACATTTTAATGACAAAATCAATCTAATTAATCATCATATGCCTCTCCCCACATCAGTCATAGATGTCTAAGGGAGGAAATGTTCTTATATCAGCTAATGGCATCTTGAACATTAATAAAGAGTAGATATAGAGTGAGGGATTGGACATTCACAGTATTGGTCGCATTAATCTCATATGCAGATTGATTTGTTGATCCCAATATTTGAGATAGCACATTAAGAGAAGTATAATGCACTTCAAGGAGCAGTACTACCTTTTCAACCTCCTCTCTCATCATTTCCCTATATAGGTTGTGTGTATCAGTAAAACCGTCCTACTTTCCCACATCTAAGTATTTTTGATTTTTTAAAAGAGGTTGCTAAGAAGATGAAAAGGCAAGCTGTAGATGGGGATGAAATATTATTAAAATACATATTTTTTATATATATATATATATTTATATATATATAAATATATCTTATATAAAGGACTCATATCCAGAATCTATAAAGAACTATTATGACTCAATAATAACAATAAAAACAACTTGAAATAGTCAGAAATTGCAAACATTCTGATTTGGAGGCATGCCTAGCATGTTTCAGGAGGTTACTGTGACAAGAGCAAGGTGACTGAAGAAGAGAATAATGAAAGGGAAAATAGAAGAGGGAGAGTTGATCATTAGGACTTTACAAGTCCTAATAAGAACATGTCTTTTATCCTGAGTGAGATGGAAAGGCACTAGAGGAGGGGTTCTTGACCTTGAAGGTCTTTGGGTACAATTTAGGAAGTCTGTGAAACTAGACAGGAAAAACAATTACATATTTATTTCCACTAATTCATAACAGAAATTTGGCATTTCCTTCAAACATGAACTTAGCAACCGACCACATTAATATTAACATTTCCTGTAATTTTGTTACTAGTAGAAATCAAAAACAGTCTTATATCATACTATAGTTGTTTCAGATATCTCAAAATCTCATCACACTTATTCTTACTTGGAATTATGGTAGTTATTAAAACTGACTCTGTATCTTGTTATTTAACACGTTAATCAAGAAGCACATACATTACTATACCATAAATTTGATTTTTAAACTATTTTGGCTATGTACTTCAGAATTATTAGTTTACTTTGTATATCTTTTTAAATTTTATGCATTTTTAAATATTCTGACAAGAATCCAGAGGTTTCACCAGACTACCAAATGGGATCATGATACAAAAGAGGTTAATAACTCCTGGACTGCAGAGTTTAAGGTAGAGTAATAATATAATTAACACTTCTAAAGTATCACTCTGGGTATTGTGTTGAGAATAAACTACTGATGGGGGAGATAGATTAATTAGGAGTTTATTGCAGTGGTCCAGGGAGGCTATGGTGGCTCAGACCAGGATTGTAGTAGAGTAAGAGATAAAAATGTTGGATTCTTGTATTTTGAGGATATAGCCAACAGGCTTAGCTGTTGGATTAAATGTGGGTTATGAGAAAAATGGATCTGTTAAGGATAACTCTAAAGTGTTTCTGCAAACCTTACTTTCTCCTATGGATTTAGAACTATAGAAACAAATCTAGAACTCCTCAGACAATTCCATGACACTTACTTCCCCAGAGACAATAAAAATGAATATGAGGAAGGTAAAGAGGATAATGGCAGAGAAGAATAAATTGCTATTTCAAAATAATATCCAGTCATGCCTGTTTCAACATTTTATTGACCTTGAAAATTCTATTCAAAGATAAACAACCATAACCTACTGCAACATTAAAAAATAATTTACAGACCTACTCTGTAGAGTTATGGAATATCTGTGGTATGTCCTGAGGACAAATTTGTCTGGGTACTCCAAAGTTGTAGGATAGACAAATATGGGAAGAAGCTGTGCGTATTTCAACCCAAGCTGTGTTTTAGATCAGTTACCACAGTATGCTAAACATGTGGTCCATTTAAGCTCAAATTTAGATTAAGTAGTAAAAGTACCCAGATTTTCCTATAAAATGACACTGAGGCAAATTCACTTGTAAGAAGTGGCCTTGATAACCATAGGACTAAATCATGTGACAATTTCTACATCAAATATGTCTTTTGTTAACAAAGAATTCTGAAAAGTTTGTTGTTATGGTCATTGCACTACTTTTTAATGAGGGTATGAAGGTAACGGGGTGACGTGAATTTTATTTATATCAAAAATGTTTTAAATCTAAAGAAATTTGAAACTGTTTCAAATGGTGAATTGGTTTTATATCCAACTATTTTAAGAATATGATTCATCTCAATGAAGTGTATAATGAACAATGCAGCCATTTAATTTCTAAACTTTCTACCTTTTTAATATAGAAGATTTGAATTTTATAAGCAGCTTTGGAAAGATTGAGAATATATAATCAAGGAATTATTTCATTCCAAAGAACAGTAAAGCAAACAATGATTCATTCTTCTTTTATTCTTACCATCATCCTGTTCTGGGCTCATTTTCATCAATGATATTACATTTTCTGAGAGATAATCCCCAAATGGGAGAAGTTGAGATAGAGCTGCCTAGAGATGTTTATTATTAGATTTGGGATGTTTTCATCTGGCCACAGTTCCCAGAGAGGGCAATAAAGATTGACTTGTGGATGAGTGTTTACTGAGACCTTGCTACCTTGGGTATTATTTGCTTTTTAGCTCATTCTGACTAATGCCTCCAGTCCTCTTGCAACTTGCTAGTAGAAAATAAGTGCAAATTTATAAAACAGTGGTCAATATGACTGGCCTTAGACCATCCAAGTCTATTATTCCCACTCTTAAATATTACAAGCATCAATAGAAAGCATGCAGGAAGTGAGTTGGCTTTGGGGATAGGTGGATTTTTATCCTTTTTTGGATTCTAACTGTGGAAACTGGCAACTTCTAAAATAGACTTATTCCACTACTGCTACTGTGAAATCCAAATTCATTTACTCATGGAAGCAGGTAATGGAACTTGTTATTCTTCTACTAAAATTCCCATTGCAGTTAAAGGCTGGACTACCTACTACATGCCACTATTATGGAGGGTTTTTGTTTGCACTCTATTGACTTAACTATATGTCTCCCCTTCTCCAAGGGTCCTGTAAGTAATTCAAAATCAAATATGTCCCAAATCTAACTTATTCCCTACCTACCCACCTCCACAAGAGAAAGTCTTCATTTCTTCCTGTATTCCCCATCTCAGGAACCAACTTTCTGCTTTTAAAACATGAAATTTTACCTCCTAAATATTTCTCTAATGCGTGAGCTTCCTTCCTCCTCTGCCAGAACCATTGTTGAAACTGCCATCCTAATTTGACTTTGTGCTTCATTCTGGTATCCTCCCATGAATCCTCTACACATCAGTCAAAGTAATATTTAAAAATACAAATCTACTATGACCCTTCACCAAATCCTCCTAAAAACCCTGGCCTTTCTTTTGTACCTATGTGAATTGACCCATATTTAACTCTCTTACCTCATCTCCCATGTCTTCCTTGCAATCTCTGCAACTCCCTCCACACTAGATATTCAATAACTCAAAAGTACTGTTTCCTCCTACTACAGACTCTTTCGCTACAAAGGACATTATTAACCTTTCCTCTTCAACTCTTTAGCACCTAATTATCCTTCAGATCTGATCTCAAGGAGGGTATCCCTTACTTCTTAGAAGAGGTAAAATCCCTCTCTTATTTGTTTCCATAACATATAAGACCTATATGTTAGACCTCTCTGCTAGTGGGAATTTTACAGTTATTTGTGTGATTCTTTGATTAATGATTGCTTCCTAGTCAATAATAAAAACATTTAAGTTCTAGAAAGCAAATATAGCAACTTTTTTTTTTGTTAGCACAGTGCCTTCCATATAGTGAGTGCTCAATAAATATTTGTTAAATGAATGAATGAATCATCTTAAAATTTATTTTTATAGTACTCAGCATTATTTAGCACATTGCTAAAAGCACAGAATAGCATTATCAATTCATTTATGCCCACAGCTTGATGATGGGCCTTAGTTTAAACAGCAACAATGAAAAGGTCAGAATTTCCACATTTGCTTTTCAACCAGGAACCAAAATCTGGAGTTTTAAATTTTAAGACATGGGAGATTCAAGAGAATACAATGTCCAAAAGTGTTGAAAATGTAGATAAGTGAAAACATCAACTCAAATACAGTATATGTCCTTTTACTCAAAGAAATTGAAAAGTGGAATATCTGGTTTAACATACTCTTGATTAGCAATAAGTTACACATTAAATATACATGAATTCCCAACTTTTGAAGACCTAGAATAAGATAAATTAAAAAAAAAACATGCAACACTAAAACTATGCTGAATCTATCTAAATTTTATTTTGAGGATTTAGAATGCACTTTAAGATCTTACAGTGCCCCCAGAATCATCACTGTAAACACCCGTTATCACTGCCTTCCAGATTGTCTGGTTAGAGCTGTTTAATGAAGTATTCCAGTTAGGAGAGTATATCTTAATGCTTTCCCATAGCAATAGGTCTAGTTATGACTCGAAGGAAGGATCTGAGGGTGAATTTCATTAACATATACGCATGTTCCTTCAGTAGCAGGTGTCAAAACAGAACACAACCTGGTGTGAATTTGTACAAATTAATATTTGCATTTGGCAGAAAGATGGGCACCCTCCAAAAGGTCTGGCCTGCAGATGTATAATGCATTTCAAGTTACCAAACACTAATGTCAAGCAATGTGAGAAATGTTTTGTCTACCCTGTTTTTTTTTTTTTTTAAAACAATGTTAGGGAGTCTTTTTCCTCCACCTATTACTCCAAATTGAATCAAATTCAATATGGTTTCATTAAGTTATCATTTCCAAAGCTACTAATAGAGAATGTGAAATGTATCAACAGAGCCATGAATATGAAAAAATGTAAAGGGAAGACCAAAGTTTAACCAGGACCAATTAAAATGAAAGTAGAAAACCAGGGCGTATGAATAATCCAAGGCTCCTCGGCGACCCGTCCCAGCCCAGACAGGTTTAGAGTGGCCTGCCACGCCAGGGCAATGGAAAGCAGGAAAGGCAAAGCCTGAGATCCAAAGAGTACAAAACTTGGCTAAATAATACAGGAGTCTCAAGAATAAATGTCCATGACCCCAAAAGTAATCCAAGTCTATAATTGGCATGAATTACCAAGATGAGTAAAAAGGTTCTGACCCATATTTAGATAAGAATATAGGTCTCCAAAATAAAAGTGGGTGCATATATCAACAATATATAAATGTGTATTTGGGTAGGCTCAAAGAAAAGAATTAAATTTGGTATGCATGTATATATGGAGAAAGATGGAGCTAGTATCTTCAAAATCCATACCAGACTAAATTCAGAAGCATTACTGAATTTGAAAAAAATTCATTTCACATAGTGGCTTTTCTAGTTTTGCATTCTTCCAAGATTGTGCTGCTGGGTCACAGCTACATCCAACCACACCAGTACTATCATTTGTTTGGCCCAGTTATTTTGTGCAAATTTTTTCTTCATGAGATAAAAGATACCAGTTATTGTAAATAAATTTACAATCAATTTTATGTAATTTTTCGGCAACATCTATGAATATTCATAGTAGCTGACAGGTTTATGGTACTTCTCGACCAAGGTTTTTCAACAATGGCACTATTAACAGATTGGGCCAGACAATTCTTTATTGTGGGGAGTTTTCTGCTACATTGTAAATGTTTAGCATCATCCCTGGCCTCTATCCGTTAGAAGCCAAATAACAGCTTGCCCTCTCAGTTGTGATAATCAAAAATGTCTCTAAACATTGCCAAATGTCCCCTGGAAGACAGTATAACTTCTAGTGGAGTACCACTGTTTTGGGCAGGAAACTAATCAGTCACCTACATTTCTTAAATTATTCCTTCAAAAAATTCACTCTCCCTTTCAATGGAGTAATTGGTTATTTATGGCCCAATACTGGAAATTTTGGAGTACAGTTAAAGAATGAAAGCTTTGCCACTCTGTGGTGTGAATCTTACTATTAATTTAACTTGAATTTTAAATAAAGCCATAAATATTAATTTGAGTGTTTATTCTATGTTCTCAGACATGGAGGCACACACACACAAAATCAATAACTGGTTTATGTGTTCTATGTGCACAGCAACATCTCCATTCATGTGTGATTCAAAAACAATTATTTAATATACTAAGACATATTGAATAAGACATTTTTCTTTAATTTATTTGTTTCTCTCCTTATCATTTTCTCTGGCAAATACTTCCCTAAGATTCAACTGTGGCAGAGATGTAGAAGGGAGTTCTTCATGGGGAACTCATTCAGCTGCTTAGCCCAACAGCATAAATTTGATCTTATAATTAGTATTCAACTCAGCATCTTGGACAGAAACCAGTGTTACAGCCAAGAGGTGGTTTAAATCACATAAATCATAGATCAATGACAGAACTCGAAGCACTGGATAGATTACAAAAGTAAAGCTTTAGTTAAAAATAGATTAACTGTTTCCCTGCAGGAATCCCTTAATCTTCGCAAAATATATAAAACAAATAAAATTAGGTCTAATCATTTTGGTAGCATATACATATAAGTTGAAATATAATTTTCATTCACAGCCACAATGATGTTTTGGAAATGTAGAAATATACATGCACTCTTTACCCATGAAAAAATTCCATATGTCTAAGAATTTATTTTTGCATAAGAGCCACAAAATACATTTGTTATATAGCAACTGTGCAATAGTGATGTGAAAGCTGTTTTATATTACTTTATGAACATCAGATTTTTAACTTAAAACTCAAACTAAGAAATATGTTTCTATTTTTCAAGAACATTGGCTGTATTTCAGTCTAAATCTTGCACCAAAATGTACATAGATTGTAAGTTTACAGTAAATAAAACTATTAAAAATATTAGGTTGTATGAGCTTTATAATAAGAAATCATCCCATTACCAAGTAATCGTCACATTAATTCAGCTCTTTCCCCTAATTCTTCTTTTAGAATTCAGAATTATTCAAAACTATGCAGACATGACTTTTAATCATTTAAATATATACATCTTCAAAACTGGCATACTATAAAGTTACCAATAAAATTGGCAATTCAATTTTAAGTGCCATTAAACATTCTTTTTTTTTTGAAATCTGATCCCTTCTACTTTAAACTAGAAATAATTTTTTTTTCTGATACTGAGGAACATACCAACAGTAAAACAAAAAAATGAATTTTTTTCTAATACAATTCCAGACCATCAAAAAAATTAAATAGGTAAAATGCAGACAGAGTTTAAACACATAATCCTGTCACTTTAGACAGTTTCTTAAAGTAGGTAAATTAGGCTGCAGATTAAATTCACTGGAAAACTGAGCAAATATAATGAAAGAAATCAAAACTATACAACTAAATTTTACAAATGTTACTCTAAATGAAAGAAAATTGATTATTTTTTCTGATATGTACCAATTACAAAATTAGTATCAGCATATTAAAAATGTCTGTGTTAAAATGAAAACATGTAGTCTTTTTCATTTGTTTTCCTCTCTAGTTTTATACTTATGAAATATTCTTATGGCTCCTCTTTATGAGGAAAATGCAGATACCACCAGATCCTAATTATATTACTAAATGAAAGTTTAAAAAACACTATCTTCAGCAATAAAGGTTTTTTGTTTGTGTATTTAAAAAATATGTGTACTCAAAAGGAGAAATTCAATTTTAAAATGTTGTTACTAATGTCTACATTAAAAATAAAATGTCTATAAATCAAAACTGGTAAGAAAGTATGCTGCTATCTATTGCTTTACTATGTATCATTTGCTACCTAGTCAAGTTAGATTTACTGTTCTATGTCTGCAAGTTTCTGGGAGAATCATGTGAAATTCAGAGTGTATCCCTGATGTTTGGGTTGATTTATGTAAATCCAGAGTTAATAAATAAGAATAGAATAAGTATTTTAATATGAAATTGTTTATTTTCTTTTTTGATCCAAAGTATCTGAGCCTACCTTGTGGTTAACTTACTCCAAATTATATCAGTTTCCACTCTATGTCTGCTCTAATCAAAACTTTAACATTTGTCTAAAAGTACAATGTATGTAACTAGATTCATTATATTAGAAAACTTTGATCACATTGCTAGAGTTCCACTTAAGAAATATTAAATTAAATATTAAATGCTCTATGACAAATCAGAAATCATCTATTGATTGTTTTAGATGGTAATTTTTCAAAGTCTTGACTGTTTAGACATATTTGAAGGACAGTGTAAACAATAGACACATGCAAATTTGAAAGAAAAAATATTTTTCCAAAAATACAAGTAGCATCTAAATAAAAGAAAAAAAATTCACAATAGAATAAAAACTAATATTTCAGGGTGTGAAAAGACATTCAAAACTGGCTTTGAAATATTTCTTTTCAACCATTAGGAATGAATATTTTGGAGTGAGATAAGTTTAGAGCACTTAAGCCTTCCTTCGATGCAGTTTATAAGAAGTAAAAGGATGTAACACTGCCTTCAGTATTCACCTGATGAAACATGTGAGACATTAAATGAATGAAGCAGAAAATGCAGCCATAAAAGCTCATCATTTAATCTGGTGATGCCATTATGTCAGTTTCTAAGTCAAATTTTTATTCAAAATGAAAATAGCTAATATATCATTGAGAAAGTTTTTCAAAGGGATTCAGACTCTCAAGTATGTATGCATTTTAATGAGTATGGATAACAAATGTTTTATAAGGAAAGATAAAGGAAAAGAGAAGAATTTGGCAAATTCTATCAGATCTGTTGCAAACTAATGGAATTTTTAAATACCACCTAATGCAAAGAGCACTCTATAGCTAGTCATAAGATTAAAAGCTTTTCAAGTTGCTATCTTGGGAAATTTCTTTCAAGGAAATTACTACAAAGCCTTGTTTTAGTATGTTTCCCTACTGTGCTTCCCACTGTGGTTTTTTAATAAGGAAAGCTATCCATCCATAGAGGTGTATCCTGTTCTCCATGCTTCAGTGTATAGCAGCAGGCAGATACAGTAGACACTTGGGTGTTTGACTCTTTAATTTTCACTCCATAATGGTAGTGCCTGCTTTTGCTGACTGATGCATGTGTCTTCATGGTTGTTTAATTATGAGTGGGCACAGATTTTCCCCACCCCATAAACTCCCCTGTTTCTAGTCACCCTCAGCCAAAACAATACATAATCTTAGGTGTCTCTATGTAAATAAGGCAATATATGTTTGATGTAACCGTAACAAAAAGTATGGTTTAAATTATTGGAAAACAAAAGACAAATTTAATTACATAGGAACAAATTATTTTATTAATTAATATATAAAAAGTAAACACCAGAAGCTATTTTAAAATTCTAAATTATTAATTTTCATTTTACATTTTCAAATCATGCAGAAAATGGCTGTCAAATAAACTATCACTGAAAAAATTATGGAGGACTCAGAGTATCTTACCAAAATTTGCTCTCGTACCATATAAATTCAGATTATCAGAATTAAATGAAAGAAAAAATACTTTTAGTACATAAGGATTTATTTGTTAAAGTTAAAACACCAATTGTCTCTTTTTAGAAAAAGTAAAAAGGATATAGATTTCTTTTATGAAACAAAATCACAAAATAATGTTTTACTCAAAACAAGAACAGCTAAGTGCATACTCACAAATAAGGAGAACACCTATTGGGCATTACACTTTCCAGGCAATTAACTATGGATTTGGCTATTTGCAGATTAGTTTACCCTGTCCTTAGAGGTACTTTTTGTTATTGGATAACAAAAACTGAATTATTTAAAAATTCTAAAACCTCTGCCTTCCCTAGAGCTGTGTATTGTTTTTAAAGGCCCATATATGGCCAACAAGTCTGGGGCAGGCATTCTTGTGACCAATTATTTTCACTACCAAGATTAGTTACAGCAAGATAATGTGTACTTATTGTGACTAAATAAGTTCTGTAGAATTGATGCACACATTTTGTAAAAAGATGTATGAAAACTGTAAAATTCTCTATAAATTTGGAAAATTGACATGCTCTTTTTATAAATTATTTAAATATACTACCTCTCCTTAGACAACATACCCACAAAGAGTACACACTGACTTGCTGACTCAATCAAGAAAAATAATCTCTTAATAATAAAAACTATTTTTCATGATTTTTGTTTTTTATTTTTATAACTAATAGTAACAGAAATGCTTTGCAGAGCATTAAAACATTATCACAGTCAATGATAGTCAATTGATTCTAGTATTTTAATGTTTCAAATATCAAATAAATAGCAAGGTTCTTTTTTTTAAGTATAGAGATTTGAATTTCATGTGTAATGAAATTAAAATTGGTTGATAAAAATGAGATTGTACAAAGATAGTGGTATCGTGCCACCAGTATTGGGTTGTGCTGCATCCATGACAACAGAATAGAAGGTTGTTTTTAATACTGTTATCTTACTTACTCACAGCTGAATGCTAATGCAGCTACACTGAGAAAAATCAAGTTTCAGATCTGAAGCCACTGAACCTCCATACACTTTAGAGTGTATGCATATATAGTTGTAAATACAGAAAAGAATAGAAAGACTAATATTATAGCATAAAAATCTCTCAAATGGTCATTATTTCAAAACGTACATAGATGGGTTAATCATCAAATATTCAAGGAATATTTTAATGCAAAAACAAATTTAGTGAAAAGGAATATTTTGCTGATAGTTTATTTTTGAAAGCATAATCAGCAAACTAAAAGACTATTCAGTTTTCCTCCACAGTGAAACTGAAAATTGATTATTTCTTCCAAATAAACATTAACTCAATAGAGTATTATCTGATCACCTTTGAAAAAGAGCCAGAGAAAAGGGGAAGCAAAATGCAACTATGTATCTTTTACTGATTTGGTTAAATAAAGCCTAGCTGTCTTTTTAAAAATTATGCAATAGGAATACAGTACTCATATTTTTAGATTCCTCTCTTCTCTTGTTTTAAAGATGAGCATCTATTACTATATATAAATATGTGGTGATGATGATAGATAGATAGATAAATACATAGATACATAGACACATAGATATATATGAATCCCTTGTCTGAAACAATTCCATATTGAACTCAAAGTATCCAGGTGGCAGTAAATTACTAAAGTCCATGACTAAACTTGGCTGCCTTATGATGGATACTCTAACTACATTACTCTTAATCATGCCATCTTCTCAGAAACTAGGAGAACCCTTCTGGAAATCCCTTTCCTGTATGGTAGCTCCTTTTTCTTCTCTAACAGAATGATTTCTGTGTCTATGCATAGACAGTGTGAAATAGAAATTAGGGCTAATTATATCCATTATAAAATAACAAAAAAGACTTGGACATCAGCCAACTAACTAGAATAATGCCTACTATCAAATTAGAAAATCCAGTACAGATAGATAGACAGAAATACAAACACATACATAGTATGAGGTAAAGCTTGAATTATGTAGTATAGAGAAGGACTTCCAAACAACAATCTCATGAATTAGTCCAGAAAGTTAAATGTTAAGTTCCAAGATTTATTTCCACTTTGTCTACTTTGACAGCAGTTATATTGACACCTTTAACAATAAATTTAGATTGCACAGGTCTATAGAATAATTTGAAATATGAAATACTGATCTTGAGTTAGGTATTAAATGAATCTGAATTATCCCCTTCTCCCTTCACTTTGTTTTAAGAAATCCTCAGTGTCTGGTTTAGGAATTATAAGAATAACTCAGGAAACGAAAGTTTTACTGAGTCAAAGTGAGCTATTTTCCTTGCCTGGTCACTTACACTGATTGTGTGTAATGGATAATTACACAGTTTTCTTGTTCATTACTATATCAACATGGTCAAATTGTCCTACAAATTTAGCCTATACCCACACTAATTCATTCATTTTCTCTCATTGATTCAATAAATGTTTATCAAGCACTTATTGTGTGTGTCAGCTAAGTCATCAGCTACTGAACTTTCTAATACTAAGTAGTGCACTATAGTGTCATTGACTCTAGTGCTATAATGCCTGAGTTCAAAATCCATTTCTACCATTTAATACAGCTATGTGGCCTTGCCTTATTTGCTTATCTTCTTTGTACCTCTGTTTTTCTCAACTGTAAGATGAGGATGATAATATTATCTATTCATAGTATGTTTTAAAGATTAAATTAGGCAATTGACATAAAGCACTCAGACCCAAAATTGTCACATAATAAATGCTAAAAAGTATTTGTTAGCATAATTATTCTTCATCCAGATGAATCACAATAAAACAGGTAAAGACTGCAGCTACAGCCCAAAGATGACAAAGACCACAATCTTAAAATTTTGATACAGGACAGAATTGGAAAATAAATTAAAAGAGGAGTCTCTTGTGAGTGACCATAGCAAGGGTGGATTCAGATGCCTGACCATTTCATCCTTTAAATCTTACTGCTGTAATGTCTAAAAAAGATGACCTGGAAAAACAACAACAACAACCTGCCTAAATTATAACATTTGATTACCAACATGCCAAATTACTACACGGAATGCTTTGTCTATTATAACAAACTAAGGTTCAGTTTTCATATAATAGTTAATTTTGTCTTTTTGTACATATCTTCCCCTATCCCCCTACCCATTTACCCAATTTATATTTTCCTTCCTTTAATTCACTGTTCAAGATCTATTTCCTCTAGGACCCTTACCTCTCACTAGCTTTACTTAACTCTCTATCGGCTGAACTCTAAACCCTCCTTTCTATCTCAATGTACCATCTTATTGAATTACACAAAGATAGTTATTTTATGCTTATAATATTAATAGCTAATATTCACGGATCACTTACTGTGTAGAAATTGCTAAGAAATTTATAATTATCTTCATCTTTATTTGTAATACTGATTTCATAGAAGAGGAAACTGAGGCTCAGAGATGATAAGTGACTGCACCTTTAGTCCAAAGAACATGTCTAATAATTAATAATTGTTATGTGCTCCAATATAGTGAACTATTCTTGTGTAACCTTAAGAAGTGCTTTAAAAGTGACTATAGCTTTGCTATTGTCTTTTCTTGAAAAAAATTTTATATCCTTGTCCATATCCTGTTGCTTATAATGAACTAAATAATCTTTAATGTTGCCAAGATTATTTTGTTAGCTTTTGATTTGTTTATGAGTCCTCCAACAGTGTGTTATGTCAAGTAGAGGGACATGAACAGAAAGAGCAACATATCAGATTTTAAAGGCATCTAGGCTTCTATGTTACACCAAAACATCTGGCTCACTGAAGCAACTCAATCAATCCTCAAAATATTTTATGAAGCCTGTTAATATAATTTCTCACCTTTGAATTAGGACAAATGTTCCTACAGATATGAGTGTAACTATAGGGATAATGGGACTCAATATTTTAAGTTAGAACCGGAAAATCTAGATCATACGGCCACTATATCTATATAACAAAAAACAAGTAGGACTGAATTGAGCAGATGTTTTAGCACCATGCAAACCCAGGGTTAATTTGTAAAGATTTTATGCATGTTTCAGAAAAGCACTGTGTAGCTGTGTTTTAAAATTGTTCCATTCTGTCTGTTTTAAAGTGTTTAAAATATTCAGAACAACAAAAGGACAGAGTCCCCTGTGAGAAGCAATAGAGTTCTAAGAGGAAGCCAGATTGGAAAATGTAGAGTTTGGTTAAAGTGATCCCTTATGATGTAAATGGCCCATAAACAGGAGAAAATGCTCCCTGAGGTTACTGGGAAAAAAGAAATCCTAAAGTAGCCAATTCTCCCCCAGTTAAGGAGAGAATTTGTATTTTTGAGTATAGAATATCTATGTCCTATGTTCCAAAGCATTAAGCCTGAAAAATTGATTTACTCTAGCTTGCATTATCAAATATCCAACAAGTGGTTCTGATAGAAAAGTGTATATAAGGTTTTATGCTTTTTAGCTCAGGTTGAAATAAGCACCAAGATTTAGAATAGGTTCACTAATAGGCAATCCTGCCAAATTAAGCAAATCTCCCTCTTTGAGAGGTCTGTAGATTAGTGATTTTTCCCCTTTCTCTCCACAAACTGGAACCAATCCCACCTCCCCTTAACCCATCAAAATATATTGTTTAAACCTCTTTCAAAATATTGTTTACTATGCATTCAAGTCAATTATATATTACAATCTTTTTTTAAAAATAAGACTGTGGGGACTTTCAGGTCAGTATTCATCTTTGTATCACATTGTTGTCTACTAAATGCTCAAAAAATGGTTGTTGAATCAGTTGGAGTATGCTGTAGCTTCAATGTAACTTAATTTTAGCAAGATCCTTCATAGTTTTCCACAATACCCTTGTGAATGAGATGGAAAACATAAGTTATATGACAGCACTATTAGATGAGGTTGCACCTGCTTGAATAGTCATACAAAGAATATGAGTTAATTAATCCATATTACCCTGGAATAAATCCCCTGTTCTGTTCAACATTTATAGATAATTTAAGCAAAGATATTAATAGCTTGTTGTTCAATTCAATGGATGACAAAAATCTAAGAGATAAAGCAGTATTCCAAAATCTAGAAGGTTAGAACAAATCTAACAGGATGGAAAATGAACAAGAAAAGATGTAAGTTGTCTACTAAGGATTTATTAAAAGTCAATTGTGCAACTACAGGATAAATTTAATTTTTATTTGTGTAAAACAGAACACCTCAAGATGATGTACAAGATTAAAATGAGCCAACAATAGAAGGGAAGAAAAATAAATCACTCAGATGGTATGGGAAGCAGTACAAAGTAGAAATTCATGCACCAATTTTTTAATTAAGCAAGACTGAGTTCAAATTTGCCATCTGTTGGCTATGAATCCCTGAACATCTTATTCAATATCTCTTCTCAGTGTCTTCAGCTATGAAATGGGAATAATAAAAGAACTTACCTCATAGGGTTGTGGAGACCATTAATTAGGTAATCCATAGGAGTTTTGACACATAGTAATCACTGAAATAATGATAGCCCATGAGAGGAAAAAAAAAAAAAACAGTATGCCTGGAGAAAAGTGATCCTTTCACACTCTGCACGGCTCAGAAAAATATCTGCAATATCATCCCTGATTTTGATGCATTTTTTAAGAATGTTGGCTCACTGGAGACCATGCAGCAAGAACCCATAGGATGGATCTTAAAAGGATCTGGAAATACCCTTATATAAAGAACTGAGAAATATTGGAAGACAGAAAGAGGATGATTATATTTTCTTAAGTGTTGAAATACCATCATATAAAATAGGAATTAAGTTTGTTCTGTATGATCGCACATGGGAGAAAAATAAAGAACAATAGATGCAAAGAACAAAGCAGCAAGTAGTTCAATATTAAAAAACATTTTAACAATGTTATCAGATAATAAATTAAGCTGCCTTGTATAAATAAATGAGTTCCTCATTTTGAGGATATCCAAGCTGAAGTTTAGTGACTTCTCATTAAAAATACTAAAAAATAGATTCCTATACTGGTAAGGCAAGGTCATTTCCAGCTCTAACATTCTCTGACTCTATAGAACAAAGACTGTATTCGTATAAAGCAACTAAAATATTATTTTGAACTATAAATTTTTTCAAGTTTCATATTATTTATCCACACAGAAAAAATCAAACTGACCAATAAGGGCTAAAGGTAGCAAGTGACTGAAGATAACACAGGGGGTTGACCTATACACATCTGCATAGTGTAGTGGAAGGAACACAAGTCTGGGAAAACTACATATCAATCACCTCTGTATCTTTAATGAGATATCTACTTTATTGGGTCTCAATTTTCTATCCTTAGATAAATGGTTTGGAATGGATGGTCTTTAAGGGCCCTTTCATCTCTTATGGCACCCTGTTTAATCTTGGAGCATCATTTACCTATGCATCGATAACCAAACAAAACTATAAAAAATAATCAAAATTAGTCACTCTTCCACACCATCATAGTCATGCAAAATTGCCTGTTGATCAAGCATTTGACTAGACTATAATCTTCATTAGTGCTGAACCTGTTCATTTCAGTCAACATGTCAAGGAAGAGTTTTTAATAGTCAATGGTGCTACGAAACACTCCCAGTCAGACCTAGTTGCCAAAATTTTAGTTTGCCTTAATGAGATATTATGTACCATTAGTGTGTGGGGAATAATTTCTTCCCAGTCACATTACATCTTTGAAGTAGTTCAGAAAACTAAATGAAAAACATAAATGCTTCCAGTGTTTGTAATGTAAGTCAAAGAACCGTGTGATGGTAAACATAACAAATTCATTTATTTTATAATAGGAAAATAAATTATAAACTTGAAGACATTCACCTATTGCATATTCTGCTCTTATTTGTTCTCTGTAACTCTCTCTCTCAAGTTCCTTAAAACATATAGTTGCAATCTGTTCTTCAGTCTAGGTGTCCCGCTGTTCCTTTCTTCTTTGGGAAAAAAAAAAATGGCAGCTTTTCTTATCCCTCACCTACCTCTAGTAGCAAATTAATCAGTCACTGGGAGTCAAGAGGGATTTTTATTTTCTATTTTAAAGGCCTTCAACCCATGGAATTAGCACTTTGGACTGTTGCCAAGGGGAAACCAATCTCCAAGAAAACAAAAGAAGGCCTAGAGGTTGGAGAAAAGGCTTTAGTTTTTGCTAAATGGCCCAAGGTGGCACAACATCTGACCTTTTGATGACCCCATTGAGGACAGATGGGTTGTAAGTGAAGGCATCTTCTATCTATACACTCTGGCTACACTCATATTTCTAAATGAGCACCGTGAAGAAATGCCATTATTGTTAATGTTCTTTTTCCAGATCTACATTTCAGATAATACCCATCCTTCCGCTTGATCAGTTCTACAAAGAGAAATTTGAATCAGGAAGCTGGTGAGCTCATTTTCCAATTCAGAAATTCTTAAAAGAAATTAGCCCCTGGTTAGGTACATATTTTACTGTAAATTAATTTTAGATACTGTAAGAAATTATCTCAGATACTGCCCCATCTGTTTCTTTTGACAACGGTCTTGCTGTTTGAAGTTGTTCCTCAAATTTCACCAGCTCAAGGGGAAGAGTTTCTTCTTGGAGAGTTCCCAAAAGAATCTCAATACCAAGAAATGTTGTCATTAGCTCTCCAGAAGGTATGAAAATTCATCAGGGGTTCCTCCTTCCAGCTGGGTAAAACTTGGGTGATGCATATATTAAAACCCTGCCAAGTCTCTAAAATTAAACATTTTTGTTAAGTTTCAAACAAGGTTGCAAACCACTTTCTGTACAATAAAGTTTCACTTTCTGTCTTAAAATCTGAAGTGTCTTTAGGGGCATAAATGTATTTCTGTTTGCTAATGTAGTAAAAATGTAAATGTGAAAAGCAGAGAGTGTGGGAAAATCCTATAATGGGAAGTTATTGGTTTTGTCACTTAGTCTGTGGCCAGTTTGCTCTGTTGACTAAATCATGATATTAATGAGACTATAGCGACAACTCATCTCTACAAGTGCCAATTAGCATCACTTCTTTTCAATAACATAAATTACAACCATCACCTTAGTGAACCAAAGGCAAACGCCTAATTTTATCACTAGGGAAACCAGGTGAGTGTGACTGGCTCAGTGCAAACCTTGGCCCAGGACCAGGGAATTTCTTTCAAAGGGCAACCTCTGCTGATAAACTCCCTGAGTACAAAAAACCAGCATAAACTGGAAGTGAAAACAATTAACATTTGTATAACATATTTTTGTCTGTAAAGTATATTCATATACATTATGGTACTTGATCCTCACAACAGTTTTATGAGCGGGAAGTTACTACCTTCATTTTACAGAGAAGAAAACATTTACTATACTTTTTTTTTTTCAGGCTATGATGAGCCTTATTAAGCCCTATAAGGAAAAAGAGAGAATTTCACAACTTTAAGTATTAAAAAGTTTAAATAAAATTGTTTTTCAGCTTTGAACCTTTTATATGGGAGACAAAATTTATTTTGATAGAATTTGCATAAAAAGAAAGGTAAATGTGAAACTGGCTCAAGTCACAAAAAGCCTTTCCTTTAAAGTCACCAATAAATAAATAAATAAATAAATAAATAAAGTGAGTTTTCTACTCAGATTCTCTGGACAATTGCTTCAGCTTACCACTTGATCGTATACATATACAAGGTACCCTATCAAATAAGGTTTAAAATTCTTTCTTGCCATTCTAACACAATAACCTTATGAAGTAAATACTATGTGCTCTGTATTTATAGGTAAGGAAATAAACTAAGAGATTATGAGACTTGTCTATTTTCTTTAAGTACAACATTCATTTGGACTTAGGAGTTAAACAATTAAAGATCCATAAATACTGAACCCACTCCTCAGACAACATTGAATTATTGGCCATCATATAAGACCTGCCTGTCTGGTTTTTAGTTTCACTTTGAGTCATCCATACTTTCATAGAGCCAGCCTAAAATTATAAGCAATTGCCATAAACAAGCATAAGAAAATTATTTCCTCAACCTCTTTTTGACTAACCTTCTCTTCTTAAATCTCTGTAATTTTAAATATCTGGATAGTCTAGGTAATGCCTTTTCTCTTGTCTAAGGATAAGAGTGTTTACTTTCTCACCCCAAAATAAGAGAAAAACGGGTTACAGAACCATGTTGGAAGCAAGACAAACAGCTGGATGTTTTTCCTAGGTGGTTGGTTTGATTTTTTGTTGTTGTTGTTGTTACTAAATTGATAAACTGTTTAAGTTAGCAAATACCCAGTTCTTCTGATGTCACAATTTTTTTAAATCTCCATTTTGTTGTAACACTCCACTTTTGGCAGCACCCTCAGGTGACATATCAAAGGATTTTATGTGGGAAAAATACAGATTCTAGAAATGTTCAAGTAAACTAGTTACCACTATTCTGTACGTCTTACTAAGTTTATTTTCTGCCACAAGGAGGAAAAATCTAACAGAAAAGCAAACAGATTTTTGCAGAGGAAGAAACTCAGCAAAGTTATAGCAGAAACACCCTTTTTTTTTTCATTTTTGTACTTTTGCAGATCCACCAAAATATAAAACCCATCAGTTTTGCTTCACATGAAAGACTTTCTGTTCAATACAAGTTCCTTGTAATCCATTCAGTTTAAGTTTGCAAACTTCCACCAGTGTGTCTTGCGATAGATTGTTTTGTGGTTATCCATGTTAATATAAGAATGACATTTTCAGAAAGTCTCATTAGAAAATTTATATGATAACTGCTGGTGATCTAACACTTTTAAAGAGTGGAGAAAAAAAGTTCTTTTTTCCAGATTTCTAAGTCGGTAATTATCAATGAAGTGAAACCTTAGTCTCTTCTTCCTTTTCTTCTGGGGCAATATATTTGGTGAAAATAGTATAGAAAAAGTCCCTGCACCACAACCGCAAAGTCTCTAACTACAGGCATATCTTGTTTTATTGCACTTTGCTTTATTGCACTTTGAAGATACTGTGGGTTTTTTTTTTTTTTTTTTACAAATTGAATGTTTGTGGTAACTTTGTGTCAAAGGAAGTCTATCAGCACAATTTTCCAACAGCATTTGTTCACTTTGCATCTCTGTGTCACATTTTGGTTACTTCTCATATTTCAATCTTTTTCATTATTATTGTATTTGTTATGGTAATCTGTGATCAGTGATCTTTATTGTTACCACTGCAAAAACATTAAATCACTGAAGGCTCAGATAATGATCAACATTTTTACAATAAAGTAGTTTTTAATTAAGGCAGGTACATTTTCTCAGACTTAATGTTATTGCACACTTACTAGACTACACTGTAGTGCAAACATAAATTTGCACTGGGAAAGCAAAAAATGTGTGGCTCACTTTATTGCAATATTCACTTTATTGTGGCGGTGTGGAACCTAACCTACAATATCTCTGAGGTATGCCTTGTAACATTAATTGTATATAGTCCAATAAAAGAAAAAAATGCTGTGTTACTTTGATGCAGTTGTCTGAGGTAGTGATAAAGTAACTATAAGTTAATTTTATTATGTTCAGACAAAATAGTACCGAAGTGATTGTTGCAAAAACTAAATATAGTTAACAGATTTTTTTTGGGGGAGGAAACTCTTTAATCTTAAAACATCTTTTTTTTTGGTTTGCTTGCTTATTTAATTTAATTTTATATTTTATCTAGAAAAAGTAGAGTAAAAACAGTAAAATTGGGATAAATTAATAGTTAATCAGGCAGTCTTAAATGTACATAACTATCTACTTGAAGGATTTCTTAATAAGAAATTTCCCATTTGGGGAAATAAACTATTCAAAGCTGTATAATAAGCTGACTTATAATAAAAGACACTTCTGCTCAGATCCTCAGTTTTCTGCTAAGTGTGTGTAGAAAACAGTCTACATATTTTGAGAATTTCTTTCTGGGACAAAATATTTTATTCTAAAAATTCTGCATATTTACCTTTCAATATCCCCCACAAATTCTAAATAGATAAAATCTTCTGTTTTGATTTTCTTCTAAAATTCATCCCCATTCCAAGCCAAAAGAGTAATTTGAATACCTCTACATCTCATAACTACTTTGGTCTATCCCATTTTTAAATTTCAAAATTCTAGTTTAAGGCAGAAATACAGGCAGAAAGCCAAATCATAAGAATAAAATGAAACAGTCATCTAATTCCACAAAATTGTATCTATGGAGCCTGTTTCAATACTGTGTGTGTGAGCATGCATGCCCAGAGGCACAGGATCGGATGTGTATTTGTGTATGTAATGATTAAAAATTTACCAAAAGCTATGAATGTCATTTCACTGTCACTTCCTTTGATTAACCTTTACCTGACCTCACTCCTTAAGGCAATCCCAGATTCTTTTGTTTCTGCACTTAAAATTCTTCAGTCAAGCAGGTGAGTTTATAAAGAATCTGTTTTCAAAACGAATTCATCTGAAGTAATATTTTGTGATTTTCACAGATGTTTGTTATAAAAATGAAATCATTTACGTGAAATATAGCAAACAGTTGTAATTATTCAATTGGTAGGGCAACTCAATTCACTGAAAGCAGACCTAAACTAGGCAGTTCTGCAGTTTTAGCAATTCTTCCTAAATCAGTGAAATCAACACAAACAATACGTAAACATAAGGAGAAGAATGTGTTATTGTAATTATAAAAAAGTGCTCTGTTACAATTGAACTGAAAAAAATATATAAGCATTCATAGAATTTAATAGTATATTGTGAAATGAGAAATGGTAAACTATAACAATAAAACTTGTTTTTAAACATTTCCCAAGATACTTTCTGTCTTACATCATGGTCATGAAAAGGACTGTTTTCCACTAAAACAGTTCTGTGACAAAATGGGTTTTTAGGTAATTTCCTACTATTTACTATCATAATTAAGAGCAAAAATTTGAATCTTCTTTGTAAGTTCATTTCTAAAACAATAAATTACCAGCAACTTACCAATATTTTATAGAGAAAGGTAGGATATAAGAAAGGAGAAAGGACAGCCTTAAGCACCAAAAATGAAAAAGAGCTTTTGAAAAGAATTAAGAAGGTAATAAAACATTCTGGGGTTCTTCTATTACATTTCTTGTCCTTATCCCCTGCCTTTTCATCCTTTAAAGCGTGTATGGCCAAAAGTATTCTACTTGCTAGTTGCAAGAGAGAAAATAAAACTTGACAACGGAAGGACCAAGTTGTAACCACTCTAAAAATCACTCACCATCACTAATAGTGGAACAACCAGACAGTATATGCCTTTTGATAAAATTCAATATAAAGTATGCAGCAGGGCCTGTACAACATACTTGCCAAAAGTCTTATCCAGCCTTTAAATTTAACTTTCGATTTACAAGAAATATAGGGATGTGAAGAATGAACAAAATACCACAAGAAAGGAAGTAACTAAATCCAGAAGATCAAACATTCTGTATAACCACAATTCCCAACTCTTTAATAGTTCAAGTTTGTAAAGAAAAAAATAAAGAGTCTTTAGATTAGAAAAATTATGTATGCTGTTTGATTGGATCCTGATTTGACTAAGTGTTAAAAGATATTTTGTGGATAGTAAGGAAATTTGAATATAAACTAGAAATGAAATTACATCTAGGAATTATATAGCCTATTAATAAATGTGATAATGATAGTCTGGTGATACAGAAAAATGACCGTATTTTTCAGAGATGCATATGAGTAAAGTTATAGATAAAATATCACAATGTCTAAAATGATCCTTAAAATAATTCACAAAAAAGTAGATAAAACATATATGGCAAAATATTAGTAACTTATAGTAGTACGTATGTGGAGTTAATTATAAGATTCTTTCAGGTCTTTTGGTATGTTTAAAAGATTTTGTAATAAAGAGTTTAAAAATTAAAAACAAAAAAACGACACACCCAAAGACCTTAAGGAAACCAGAAACTACTTCAGCCAACATTAAAATTCTAAAACAGCACTAGTTTCCTGTTTTCTCTCCTCTCAACTTGCACTTTAGCTAGTGTTCAATCACTTCTCCCCCACCCCAGTTTCAGGATCCAGAGCCTAAGATTCACTGTTTACCTACTCCTGAAACTGTTTTCTACTTTCTCATCTTAAAAAACTGTTTTCAGGATAGGGTTCTGGTATATGTGAATATTATAGCCCTGATACAAAACACTGTTTCCTTCCAAAAAGCTGGAGGTCTTGGACAAGAACTGTTTTGAGATCTTTTTAGGCTGTATATACTCTTAGATTTGGAAGCCCTCTCCCACATCATATCAAAAATATTAAAATATATTTAACTGTATATTAAATACAATGTTTGATAAAAGTCTAAATAAGTTTGTTAGTATAATTTGGAGTTTTGTTAAAAAACATATGTTGTGATTTAAACTTCATTATATTTATATATAATCATTTAGGAATCGAGTAACAGTTAACTAGTTGATGTATTATGTTATTTAGAAATTTAAGCAAGTGTATAAATTTTGATATTGTCATTTTCTTTGCATATTTTAAAGCTAATAGAATTTTTCCAGTTCTGAGCATGTTTATTGGTTCTTGAAAGGCTTGAAGTCCCTAGCCTGAGCATAAGAATGTGATAACATCAAATAGGACAATTAATCCTGGAGAATAGCCTTGCCTGTCCCAGGTTTTAAATATTTTGACTGGGTAGTCATCTTCCTTAGTATGTAATGTGCAAAAATATATTGTATTTAATTGAATCAGAAAAACATAGAATCAAATATTGTTAGAACTGAAAGAGTATTTACTGCAGTGTTCTTAAACTGGAGTCTGCACATGAAAAAATATCTTCAAATTGTTGGTAAAAGGATATGTAAATGTGTGTGGAGGTAAGGGTGGTTCTATGACTATTTGCCATTTTCTGGTGAAATGGTCCTGAATTTTCATCAGAGTTTCAGATGTTTTGTGACCACATTTCTCTACCTCCACAAAGAATCACTATTTTATTTTAGCCTAACACCCCCCCTATTAAAGATAGGAAAACTGAGGCCAGTAAGAGGTGGTGGATTGCCCAAAGCCTCATAGCTGGCTAGGGTGTGGAGTTTAAGTTTCTTAAGTCCTCTATCATTACCATGAAGTGGGTTCTAATGTCCATCTTAGATGGTTGTCCTGTCCCTGTATTACTTTAGGCCTAAGCGGCTTGAGGGAGTTCTCTGATTTTCACATGGTTTAAGCTGCTGTAAACTTGAACAGTTTGAACAGTTTGAAATGAAGACCCTCCTTACCTTTGCTATGCTTAATCATAATCTAGCAGTCTCTGACATCAAAAAAAGTCTCTCTTGACTTTATCGTGCAAACATTCTTAGCAACAGCGAGGTGGAATTTATTTTAGAATTCCTCTGAACAAGCCATAATCACCAAGGGGAAGGAAATCATATATGGTGGATTAATGCAAGAGTCTGAAGATCTGGGTTTTCTTTTCATTCAGCTACTAAAATACAGAAAAAGAATCACAGGGCTGGGTAATTATCTTGGGGCAGTCACTAAACCAGTTTGTGACTCAGTTTCTTTCTCTGGAAAATAGCAATATTGGTTTTGGGGTCAACTACATATGACTCTGTGGCCCATGAAAATTACTACATGTATAGAAATTTTCAAGATTTTCAGACAAAAGTCACTCCATCAATAATAAACCAAGAAAAAGACAGTATAGTATAATGTGATATCTCCTGAAAAGCAACATCTCTTCTACTTAATATCAAATTATTTTTGATAGTTTTCTTTTCTGGACTTGCTTTCAACTTCATCTCCCAATCATGTCAAGGCAAAATAGAGATCTTCTATTAAAATAAATTCTATAAACAAATATATAAGCTAAGTAGTTGCTTTTTGTTTATTTATTTATTTATTTATTTATTTGCTTTCACTTTTTTTTCTATAACGAAAAGGGTCTTCTATTAAGAATTACAGTAATGAAATATAGTAGTAGATCTTAAAGAGTACCTTTTCTCAAGCTGCTGTTATGTGAAAAGTTATAGTACAACAGTTAATAATCCTTCTTCACTTGACAATTGATTTGAATACAAGGTCTGTTGTAGGCTCTTTATAATACTAGATCACAGAAAGTTCAAAACTAATTTATTGCTCTTTGTTCCACCCAGCAAAAAGTACAACTTATCAAACTATTACTGTCAGATCGATACTATGCTGAAACAAAACTGCAGATTAGCTATTAAAGGCTTCTCTTTTTAACTGCATTCATGACTTACTTTGTAAAATCCAAGCACTGGTGGAGAGCGAAAAAAGAAAAAAAACTTCAGAAGAGAATTTTAAAATGGAGTCGAGAGACAAGGAGCAAAAGAGGTCCAGTAAAGGCTCCATTCCTAAAATTCACTGGTGTAAATTTAAGAAATTTACATATTTAAATAAAACACTGATTGTAGTTAGTATGTGAAATATTGAATTTGAAACTGGAAACCATTGTAGAGAAGACATTGGTTGCTATTTGGACCGGTTTCCAGTTTCCAGTTCAATAATACCTCCACGTACAGAACATACATCCCAGCAAAGTTCTGCTCAGATGCCAAAATCAAAAGTATTTGAACAGCTTGGAATAGTTTTCTTCACGTTAGAGATGCAAACCTATTGAATTTAGAGGCTAATAAATTCCCAGTTAAAGTACAAAATGCTCATTGATTTTAAAAGGAAAAAAATCTCTAACCCCACTCCGTTCAATGAATGTTTACCAGAAAAGATAAAATGTAACTAGCTTTGTTTTTCAATTAGGCCTATTCAGAAAATCCATCAGTCTTTTTCTTCTCCACCCCCTCCTTTCTCCATTATCACCTTACCTCTGGAGGTCAGAAGGGTACACAACCCCACACAGGGTTAGATGAAAGAAGAGAGGAAAGAGGACGTATTTGACTGCAGGCTTATTTTAGTGAAACTGCAAAAATCCTGAAAATAGATGCTGAAATAAACAGTGGGTTTTTATGTTGCCCTTAGGCACCAATACCTTCAACTTGTATGCATATTTCCATCTATGTATTCTACTATTAGGTGGGAAACAGTTACCACAACAACTTCTAATTCACCTGGCACCTTAGCTACTTCAGTAAAGCCATGAGATTCTTTCTCATATGAAAAAAAAATGGATGTATATAGCAGTAAAAACAGTGTGTTGGATATAGGGCCTTTACAGTGGAGGCATTCATCTCACATCTTCCTTGTTCATGTCATCCAGCTGGTTAGTGATAAAACTTGAGGATGTATTCCAGGGCTTTTGAATCTGCATTTCTTCCCATTTTCCAGTCTATTCTAATTGGGGTTTATAAGACTTCTTCAGCTAGTTATTACTGGTTAAAATTTATCTGGTTTTCAATACACTTGTAAGCAGAGGTTTATATGTATGTATATTCTATTCTTCATTTGTGCTTTTCATTTTTACTTTATTATTATGAAAATGCTTGCTTTAAATATGTGAGTCAGTAATGGTGCATTTAACTTACTGTTTACACAGATAAGGAGGATAAAATAATTAGGTTGTTACAAGAATAATCTCACATAATTCTTTTCAGTGGAGCTCAGTTCATTTATTATTATCTAGGATTCAAGTCATCCTAAGAACTGCAGGATTTTAAATGTAAAATATGTCCACTAGCAGCCTTCAGTTAGTTTCAAGTACCTAGTCTCATCCTATTGGTGCAAAACTACAATTGCAATGGCAAATTAAAATTTCTTGTTTCCTGAGAATTTTATTTTTTTCCTGTGAAACTGCTTTTAACTTTTTGGTGGTGAAGTCTTGTCTCTTTGTGTTTTTATTATCTGCAATTCCATACTGGAGTGCTATAATCTAGGTATCTGAATACCAACTCATTTTAGGTGTTTAATTTACAAAATACACCAATTAACAGGAAAGTTCAAATAACGGGGGAGGTGATTCCCAACTTTCAGCTGATTTTTGGAGAAGGGGTTAATCTTTTTTGTCAAACATCTTCCTAACACATATTGAAGTATGTATGGGTAAAAGTATATTATGTCTGGGATATACTTTAGAAGTCTCCAGGAAAAAAAAAATGAGGTCTGAAAATGGCAAAATGTTCATAATTATTGAAGCTGGGTATTAAGTACATGGGATTTAATTGTTATTATTCTTTTAATCTTTGGATATATTTCAATTGCTTCATATAAAGGTAAAACAGAACTGTAAATGTACAAGTTCCAAGATTATGCCCCATCAGAGTTAAGTAAATATAATTTGATCTTTTACTTGACTGAAGAACAGCCAGATAACAGATGTTATCTCATATTTTCACAACAAGCATTTTATGTAGATATTACCCAATTTTACAGACAAGGAATTGAAAGTTAAGAATTGGTGGAAGACAGGTCTGTCTGACTACAAAACCCACTGGGTTCTGAATGTCTTCACTTTAATAAGAATCTGCTTCTCACGATTTGGGCCTGCTTACACTAGGAGAGCAGGCTGGATGTGTTGTAAAGTCTGGAACACATTTCTTTGTGTTGTTTTGTGTTTTATTAATTTCTTAACAAGCATTTGCTTTGATCTTTTTGTCATTTTTGATTGTCACTTTATATTCTCTGAAAAACAGAAAATAACATTAAAGTTCAGGCTATACAGTTGAAAGTTAAAATACAGGACAATATTTGAGCCATACTTATGCTAAAAGATTACCTAATTTAGCTGGACAATCTGTATCTTCATTTTCTAAATCTGGCAACCCTAGGTTAGTAACATATTCTATGTAGTTGGGTCACAGTGAATTGAGGTTTTAATAAACACTGACAGGGATATGTAAACAGTACCTCTACTGCAATGGATAGACAGTCTCAAATCTACAATATTACTGAAAATCATGCCTTCCTCCCAAAACTAGCTTCAAAGTACTCAGTAGAAATGATCCAGGAGTTCCATAGTAATTAGATACTGCTTTTGTAAAAAGAAAAATGCATTTTTAATTTTAAAATAAATGAATTTTTACTTTAAAGTGGTTAACTGAGTACTTCTGGATAAATGCAATAGTTTTATTTTATTACTTGTTTTTGTAGTGATATTTATTTCCCCCAGCATTGTAGGATTGCTGAAATTTTTGAAACCCCAAAACAAATTAATTACATTATCCCTATTCAAAGAAGTTATTAATTTGACTCATTTATATTTGTTTCTGACACTCATTCAATCATGCGCTTTTAAAATATTATGTCTGAAAAATGTTGGAGAAGATGTGTGGGTATTATAACCACACATACACACACATCCACTCATAGAGATACTTACAAAGAACTTTTTCTTCTTTTTAATAAAAATAGACTATTGTAAATAGTGCTGCTATGAACATTGGGGTGCAGGTGTCTTTTTGAAGTCGGGTTCCTTCAGGATATATGACCAGGAGTGGGATTCCTGGGTCATATGGGAAGTCTATTCCTAGTCTTTTGAGGAATCTCCATACTGTTTTCCACAGTGGCTGCACCAAACTGAATTCCCACCAGCAGTGTAAGAGGGTTCCCTTTTCTCCACAGCCTCTCCAGCATTTGTCATTTGTGGATTTTTGAATGATGGCCATTCTGACTGGTGTGAGGTGTTACCTCATTGTAGTTTTGATTTGCATTTCTCTGATAATTAGTGATATAGAGCATTTTTTCCAGTGCCTATTGATCATTTGTATGTTTTCCTTGGAGAATTGCTTGTTTAGGTCTTCTGCCCATTTTTGCATTGGGTTGTTTGTTTGTTTCTTATGAAGTCATATGGGCTGCTTATATAAAGAAGATGTGGTATATTCATACAATGGAGTATTATTCAACCATAAAAATGACAACATAATGTCATTTGCAGCAACATGGATGTCCCTGGAGAATGTCATTCTAAGTGAAGTAAGCCAGAAAGAGAAAGAAAAATACCATATGAGATTGCTCATATGTGGAATCTTAAAAAAAAAAAAGAAAGAAGAAAAAAAAGACAAATGAACATAAATACAAAACAGAAACAGACTCATAGACATAGACTACAAACTTGTGGTTGCCAAGGGGGAGGAGGTGTGGGAAGCGACAGACTTGGAGTTTGAAATTTGTAGATACTAACAGGTATATATAGAATAGATAAACAAGATTACACTGTATAGCACAGGGAAACATATACAAGATCTTGTGGTAGCTCATGAAAAAGAATGCGACAATGAATATACGTATGTTCATGAAAACTGAAAAATTGTGCTCTAAACTGGAAATTGACACAACATTGTAAGCTGAGTATAAGTCAATAAAACAAAATTAAAAAAAAATTAGAGATCTCTAAACACTCAAACCTATTGGGAGTTAAAAACAAATCAATGAAGAAAATTAAAGTATTAAATAAAGCCTTATGTTCTTGAGGGCTATGTTTTTTTCTGCTATAAAATGTTTAGGTGTGTTTAATTGTAGAATGGGAAAGGGAAGGGGACAAATAATAACTGCAAAGGAGCCAAAACAATCAGCTAATTCATTCAATTCAATCAACTTGTTAATTTATTTGGTGGAGGAGGGATGATTCTATATTGTTATTTGACTGACAATAATAGTATGATAAAGCAAATTCTTTTCTACGTAGTTTGCTTGCAAATGTTGCTTGCCTTCAAAACTTTATAGGCAAAACAAGGTCAGTTAAGAAAAGACAAGTGGGCTTCTTCACTTGGTCCAGGAAAATTATCAAAGTTCTTGTTTGCACCCAAATATTATTAGTATCTTTAACTGCCTTCTTACATTTTGTTTTGACCCAAATCAGGTTCATTCTGGGCAAAGATGGTATATTTAGTTGTCCTCACAGCATTCCATCTATGAGCCATGCTGAGAGTAAGCACTGATATTTTCATTGGACAATATCGAATGGGGAAGCAATCAACACAAACAACCCTCCTGAGTATCGAAAACAAGAAAAATATGCAATCGTTTCATAAAATTTTCTTTCAAATATGAGTCTTAGAGGATTAAATGAATGATTGAGTTAAATAAGAATAAATCTGATGAAATTAAATAAGAACAAATCTGATAAGTGAATCTGTACTGCTAAAGTGACATTTCTATATATTTCTATATATGACATTTCTATTTATTGTCTATTTGTAAGTATGCTTCATATTTAACAAAATATATTTGTGTTTCCCCTTAATTTAAAATAAGATCTTTCAAAAGTGTTAATTGCTAGTATTTCACTTTACCTTCAAAGATTCTCACTTGTTTATCTTCTTAAAAGTCATTATCCAACTGCCTGATTCTATATTCATACCTTACCTTAGACAAATAATTTACCTCCATCATTCTTCTACTCCGTAATCATACACCAGTTCTCTTATTTTCTCTCCCATATACCTCCTGAACATCCTGAATATCTTGGCCTACACCACGTGTTGAAATATCAATTTTTATGGCTCCAGTTCAAATCATACTTCCTCTATGAAGTCCTCCCCAACTACACTAACTCACACAAGTTGTCCCATTTTCTAAACCCTCAAATGTGGTTCTCAAAGAGAGATTCAAGGAAGCTTGGGATTCCTAAAACCCTTTCATCGAGTCTGTGGCATTAAAATTAATTCTATAAAAATACTAAGCTTAGTCTACCTTTTTCACTGTGTGGACATCTGCACAAATTGTGCAAAAGCAAAAGGGGATTAAATGTGCTGGCTTCTTAATAAAAATCAAAGCAGTGGCACCAAATTGCTAGTAGTTTTTGTTTTTGTATTATTTACTGACACACACTTCCAGGTTAAAAAAAAAAAAAAAGGAAGTCTCACTTTAAAAGCTTTCTTGATGAGGTAGTAAAGACTATTAATTTTTCATTAAATTTTAATCCTTCAACATGAAACTTTTAATAATTTTTGTGATAAAATTGCAAGTATACATATGTATACTTTTGCTGTATAATGAAATATGATGGATTTCTCCAGGAACAGCAGCTGTCTGTTTTTTTGAGGTACAATCTGCTAGTCAATTTTTAAGATAAACACATATTTTACTTGAAATAATGACTTATAGAAAAATTTTATTTATTTAGATCTGAATATTTGGCAGATATTTTCTCAAAAATAAAGAAAGTGAGATAGTTACATCAATGAAAAAGAAACTGACATTTTTGCTGCCAATGATAAAATTTGATCTTTTAAGTAAAAATTCATATTTTTGAAAACTTGCATCTGCCATCATAAGTTTGGCAGTCTCTCAATACTTAAAATTGCTCTTATGACATGGGTGGTGAAATTAAAGAATATGATTTTTGGATATTATATAAAGAAATGTATCAATATTTAGAGATTTATGTAACTAAGTGAACAAACATATCCAAATGTCAAATTTATTAACGTGGTTTCATATGCCACATTGCAACTACTTCATCTATGACAATTAACACTTATCAAGCTTTGGAATAATATCAAAGAGGAATACCCATAATTATCGGAAAATGCAATTAAAATATTTGTTTTTCAAAATACATATCTGTGAAATGTTGTATTTTCCTTACAAATTTCAAGTAAAACAGCATATCACAAAAGACTAAATGCAGAAGTATATAAGCATATAAAAAGATGCTCTACATTATATGTTATCAGGGAAATGAAAACTAAATCAATAACGAGATACCACTACACACCTACTAGAATGGCTAGAATCCAGAAATTCAACAACACCAAATACTGCTGAGGATGTGAAGGTACAGGACATCTCATTTATGCTGGTGGGAATGCGAAATGGTACAGTCACTTTGGAAGACAGTTTGTCAGTTTCTTACAAATCAATAACATACTGAACACACCATATGATCCAGCAACCATGTTCTTTGGTATTTACCCAAAAGAGTGAAAAACTTATGTCCACAAAAAAAAAAACCTGCACATGGGTGTTTATGGAAGCTTCATTCATAATTGCTATAACCTGGAAACAACAAGCTTCAATAAGTTAATGGATAAATAAACTGGTACATACAGACAATAGCATATTACTATTCTGAGCTAAAAGGAAATGAGCTGTCAAGTCAAGGAAAGATATGGAGAAATCTTAAATACAAGTTTGGCAAAACAAAACATCATTTTATAGGAAAACCCTTAACAAATTGAATATAGAGAGAATGTACCTCAACATAATAAGAGCCATGTATGACAAACCCACAGCAAACATCATAGCCTATGGTGAAAGATTAAAAATTTTCCCTATTAGAAGAGAAGCAATACAAGCATGCCCACTTCCACTACTCCTATTTAACATAGTATTGGAATCCTTATCCAGAAAACTCAAACAAAAAAAATTTTTAAATTGCATCCAAAATGGAAAAGAAACAGTAAAAGTATATTTGTTGCATAAGACATCATCTTCTATCTAGAAAATTAACCTGAAGACTCCACCAAAAAAACTGTTAGAACTAATAAATGAATTCAGTTATATTGCAAAATATGAAGTCAATACACAAAAATCAGTTGTTTCTATATAATAATAATGCACTATCAGAAAGAGAAATAAAGCAATCCTATTTACAAAAGTATCAAAAATATATTTAGAAATAATTTAACAAAAGAGGTGAGAGATTAGTACACTGAACTATAAGACATTGTTGAAGGAAAATGAAGAAGGCACAAATAAATGGAAAAATATTCAGTGCTCATGCATTGGAACAATTAATATTATTAAAATATCCATACTATGCAAGTCTATCTACAGAATCAATGCAAACCTTATCAAGACTCCAATAGCATTTTTTCACAGAAATAGAGAAACAGTCCTAAAATTCATATGGAACCACAAAAGACCCCAAATATCCTGAACAATTTTAAGAAAGAAGAACAGAGATGGAAGCATTGCATTTCTTGATTTCAAACTATATTATGAAACTATTGTAATCAGAACAGAATTGTCCTGGCATAAAAACATATATATATATGAAACAAAATAGAAAGCCCAGAAATAAACCCATGCATATGTAGTCAATTAATTATCAACAAAGGAGCCAAGAATATACACCAGAGAAATGCCAATCTTTTCTTTTTTTTCTTTTAAAATATTATTTATTTATTTTATTATTTTGGGTGGGAGGTAATAAGGTTTATTTATTTATGTTTAGAAGGAGTACTGGGGATTGAACCCAGGACCTCACTCATGCTAAGCCTGCACTCTACCACTTGAGCTGTACCCTCCCCAATAATCTTTTCTACATATGGTGTTGAAAATACTGGATAGCCACATGCATAAGAATGGAAATGGAGCCCTGTCTTACACCATTCTCAACAATCACACAAAATTGATTTAATTTGAATATAAGACCTGAAACTATAAAACTCTTAAAAAAACTTTGAACACAAACAATAAAACTATTTAAAAATATAAGTAGCTTATAGATGAATGAAAAGTTGTTTAACATTATTCCTAATTAAATGCTAATTAAAAATTAGTTAAAATTTTCTATCCAAATGACAAATACCGAAAGGTAGAAATGGCAGCAGCCAGGCAGCAACCAGTCAGCCTAGCTTCCTGAAGTTTCTCCTTGTGCTATGGCCCACAGGCATCTGACACATATCTGTTTAGCTTCTAAGATTCCTGAGAGGAAGATCAGCTCTGCCAAAGGAGTGGAAAAGGAGGAGCCCAAGAGGAGATCAGCAAGGTTGTCTGCTAAACCTGCTCGGACAAAAGTGGAAATGAAGTCAAAAAAAGTCAATAGGAAAGGGTAAAACTCCAGACCAAAAAAAAAAAAAAATGCAAATAAAAAGGAAAAGGAAAGAGAGGGAGTAAATCAAGATGGTAGAGTAGGAAGACATGGAGCTTGCCTTCTCCCATAGAAACATCAATAATACATCTACATGTGGACCAATTCTCACAGAAAACCAACTGAAAATTGACAGATCTCTTACACAATCAAAGCTATAAGAAAGATCCTCACATAACTGGGTAGGATGAAAAACAAAAAGGCATTGAGATGGGACTGTCAATACTACTTTAGCCAGAGTTTAAAAAGTAGGTAATAAAAAAATGAAATTAAAAAGTATTATTGATAGAAATGCAGATCACTGTAAAAAGGAACTAGAAACTATAAAGGTGAACCAATCAAAATTAGACAACAAATTTGTCAAGATAAAAACATACTTAAAAGCAATTAATAACAGACTAAATAATGCAGAAGAATGAATAAGTGAACAGTAAGATACAATAATGGAAATCATCCAATCAAAACAGCAGGCATAAAGACAAAAAAGAAAGCAATATAAAATATCTATGAGATAATATAAAACATGCCAACATATGTATAATATGGGTTCCAGAAGGAGAAGAGATTAAAAAAGGTGATATACAATGTGTTTGAAGAAATAATGCCTGAACAATTCCCAAGCCTAAAGAAGGAAACAGGAAGTGCAGAAGGTCCCAAAAATGATGAACTGAAACCAACCCACAGCATGACATATCATAACTAAAATGACAAAAAAGTTACAGGTAAGGATAATTCTAAAGGCACTGAGAGAAAAACATAGACTCAGTTACAAGGGAACCCCCATAAGTCTACCAGCTGACTTCCCTACAGAAACATTACAGGCCACAAGGGATATATTCAAAGTCCTGAAAGGAAAAAACCTTCAACTTAAGATACTCTACCTAGCAAGATTATCATTTAGAACAGAAGGAAAGATAAAGAATTTCTAAGACAAGCAAAAAGTAACAGAATAGAGAAATACTAAACCAAACATAGAAAAAATATTAAAAATTCTTCTCTAGACAGAAAAAAAGCAACAAACTATGGGGAAGGGAGGAAAAAAAAAGATAGGAAAGACAAACATATAAAGGGATTGAGGATCACTTAAATGAGCCAGTACATAGATTTTTTTTAATTTAAAAGCTATTACAATTAAAATTAACAGCAAAATGATAAACATGAAGATGTAAAATTGGACATTAAAATTGCAAAGTATGGGGGAGGGGAGTAAAAAATGTACATCCTTTTGAATATGTTTGAACTTATTTGACTATTAGTCTAAACTAAGTAGATATATTTATGGGTTAACATACTTGAAAACCAGAGTAACTACAAATAAAAACATACAATAGATTCACAAAAACCAAACCAAACCAAACAAAACAAAATCTCAAGCATAATACAAAAGAAAAGCATCACACCACAAAAGGAAAAACAAAAAGGAGAAGAAAAAAAAAACAAAAACAAAGAAGAACTACAAAATCAACTAAAAAAACACAATGCTTAAAATGGCAATAAATGCATACTTATCAATAATTATTTTCCATGTGAATGGACTAAATGCTCTGATCAAAAGACACAGAGTGGCAGAAAATAAGAACCTACAATATTCTGCCTACAACAGGCTCACTTAAGGAGAAAAGATGAACATATATTGAAAGCAAGGGCATGGAAAAAGATATTTCATGCAGATATAAATGACAAGAAAAGAGGGGTAGCAATACTCATATCATATGAAATAGACTTTAAAACAAAGTCCATAAAGGAGGAAAAAGAAAGACTCTATATAATGATAAAAGGATCAATAAAAGGAGAAGACATTACAATATTTAACATAAATGCACCCAATATAAGAGCATCTAAATATATAAACAAATACTAACAAATTCAAAGGAAGAAATTGATTGGAATAAAATAATGGTAGGTGACTTTAACACTCCATGAACATTAACAGACAGATCTTCCAGACCAAAAAAAAAAATCAATAAGGCAATAGAGATCCTAAAAGACACAATAGAGCATTTGCACTTAATTGATATCTACAGGACACTACATCAAAACAAAACAAAACAAAACAAAACAAAAAACACTGGATACACATTCTTTTCAAGTGCACATGGAACATTATCTAGGATAGACTACATACTAAGACACAAAGCAAGCCTAAACAAATGTATTTCAACTATCATCTGACCATAATGATGCAAAATAGAAATCAAACACAGAACAAAAAAACAAGAAAAAACAATTATACAGAGACTAAACAACATGTTATTAAGAAACAAATGGGTCAGTGATGAAATCCAACATAAAATCAGAACATACTTCAAGACAAACAACAATGAAAACACAACCTTACAAAATTTATGGGATGCAGTAAAAGCAGTTCTAAGAGGGAAGTTCATAGCAATAGAGGCCTCACTCAAGAAACAAGAAAAAACAATTAAACAACCTAACCTGCCACCTAAAAAATTAGAAAAGAAGAAGAAACAATCCAAAGTTAGCAAAAGGAAGAAAAAAAAATCAGAGAGGAGATAATAACCTAGAGATTAAAAAAATAGAAAGGATCAATAAAAATAAGAAAAAATTTAAAGGAGAAACAAAATCAACAATCCCCTAGCCAGACTCACCAAGAAGAAAAGAGAGAAGATCCAAATAAACAAAATAAGAAATGAAAGAGGAGAAATAATCAGTACAGAAGAAATTTAAAAATCATAAGAAAAGACTAGAAAGAATTGTATGCCAACAAATTGGACAACCTAGAAAAAAATGGAAAAGTTTCTAGACATATACACCCTAGCAAAATTGAGCCAATATGAAACAAATGATTTGAACAGACCATTCACTAGAAGTAAAGCCAAATCTGTAATTAAAAAAAAAAAAAAAAAAAAACAACTCCCTGCAAACAAAAGTCCAAGACTTGATGGCTTCACTGGGGAATTCTACCTAACACAAAAAGAACTTATACTGACCCTCTCTAACTTTCAAAAGATTGAAGAGGAAAAACACTCCCCAAGTTCTTTTATGAAGACACCATCACTGTAATACCCAAACCAGACAGACATTACAAAAAAAAAAAATTTAGAGGCCAATACATTTGATGAAATATAGATGCAAAAAATCTTCAGCAAAATATTAGCAAACTGAATCCAATACATTAAAAGGATCATACACCACGTTCAAGTTGGATTAATCCCAATGTCCCAAGGATGGTTCAACATATGCTCAGCAATCATTATGAATCACCACATTAATACAAGAGAAGACAAACCACATGATGGTCTCAATAGGTTCAGAAAAAATCATTTGATTTCATTTGATTATGCTAAACACCATTTATGATAAGAACTCTCACAAAAGTGGGACAGAGAAGGAACATACCTCAACTTGATAAAAGCCCTTAATGGCAAACCCATAGCCAACATAATATTCAATGGTGAAAACCTGAAAATCATCCCATTAAATTCTGAACAAGACAAGGATGCCCACTCTAAACACTTCCATTCAACATGGTACTGGAAGTCTTAACCAAAGTGGTCAGTCAAGGAAAAGAAATAAAATTTATCCAAATCAGAAAGGAATAGGCGAAACTCTCATTATATGCTGATAACATGATACTATATACAGAAAAACCTAAAGACTCCACACACAAAAAATATTAGAACTAAGAAATGAACTCAGCAAGTTAGAGAGTACAAGATTAATATACCTTATACCACACATAAAAATAAACATGTAAACAACCTAAATGTCCATTGACAGATGACTGGATAAAGAATATGTGGTATATTTATACAATGGAATACTACTCAGACATAAAAAACAGTAAAATAATGTCATTTGCAGCAACATTGATGGACCCAGAGATTATCATTCTAAGTGAAGTAAGCCAGAAAAATAAAGAAAAATATCATGTGAATCATTTATATGTGGAATCTAAGAAAAAAAAGATTAACTTATTCACAAAACAGAAACAGACTCACAGATATAGAAAACAAAAGTATGGTTACTGTTTGGGGAAGTGTGTGGGAAAAGATAAATTGGGAGTTTGAGATTTGCAGATAGTATCCATTATACATAAAATAGATAAACAAGTTTATACTCTATAGCATAGGGAACTATATTCAATATCTTGTAGTAGCCTATAATTAAAAAGAATATGAAAACAAATAGATGTATGACTGAACTATTATGCACCAGAAACTGACACATTGTAAATTGAATATACTTCAATAAAAAAATCATGTTACAATCCCATACACTAAAAATGAAATGCCAGAAAGAAATTTTGAAAAATCCCATGTGAAGTCATGTCAAAAAATAAAATACACAGGAATAAACTTAACCAAGGTGGTACAAAATCTATATGCTGAAAACAATAAAATATTGATAAATAAAATTTATGAGAATGAAAAGAAATAGAAAGCTACCCAATGCCCTTAGATTGAAAGAGTTAATATTGTAAAAATGGCCATACTACCCAAAGCAATCAACAGCTTTATTATGATTTCTATCAAATTATCCATGACATTTTTCACAGGACTAAAACAAATGATCGTAAAATATATGGAACCACAAAACACTCAGATTTCTCAAAGCAATCCTGAGGGTAAAGAACAAAGCTGGAGACATAATTCTCCTAGACTTCAGACAATACTACAAAGGTATAGTAGTTGAAACTGTGGTTTTGGCACAAAAACAGGCATACAGACCATTGGAACAGAACAGAAAATGATAAATAAACACACACACCTATGGTCAATTAAACTATGATGGGGGAGACAAGAGTATACAAAAGACAGTTTCTTGAGCAGGTGGTGTTGGAAAAGCCAGACAGCCTCAGGTAAATCAATGAAATTAGAATACTACTCACACCATATACAAAAATAATTTCAAGATGGCTTAAAGACCTAAATATATCTTCCTTGGAGAATTGCTTGTTTAGGCTTCTGCCCATTTTTGGATTAGGTTGTTTGGTTGTTTCTTATTAAGTCATATGAGCTGCTTATATATTCTGGACATCAAGCCTTTGTCGGTTTCATTTACAAAAATTTTCTCCCATTCTGTAGGTTGTATTTTTGTTTTACTTATGGTTTCCTTTGCTGTGAAGAAGCTTGTAAGTTTCATTAGGTCCAATTTGTTTATTCTTGCTTTTATTTCTTCTAGGAGAAAATTTTTGAGATGTATGTCAGATAATGTTTTGTCTCTATTTTCCTTTAAGAGGTTTATTTTATCTTGTCTTATGTTTAAGTCTTTGATCCATTTTGAGTTTATTTTTGTGTATGGTGTAAGGGAGTGTTCTAGCTTCATTGTTTTACATACTGCTGTCCAGTTTTCCCAACACCATTTGCTGAAGAGACTGTCTTTATTCCATTGTATATTCTTGCCTCCTTTGTCAAAGATGAGTTGACCAAAAGTTTGTGGGTTCATTTCTGGGCTCTCTATTCTGTTCCATTGGTCTATATGTCTGTTTTTGTACCAATACTATGCTGTCTTGATGACTGTAGCTCTATATTATTGTCTGAAGTCTGGGAGAGTTATTCCTGCAGCCTCTTTCTTTCTCTTCAGTAATGCTTTGGCAATCCTTGGTCTTTGATTTTTCCATATAAATTTTATTATGATTTGTTCTATTTCTGTGAAATATGTCCTGGGTCATTTGATAGGGGTTGCATTCAACCTGCAGATTGCCTTGGGCAGTGTGACCAATTTAACTATATTGATTCTTCCAATCCAAAAGCATGGGATAGCTTTCCATTTTTTAAAGTCTTATTTGATTTCCTTCATCAGGAAGACATACAAATGATCAACAGGCACAGGAAAAAATGCTCAATATCACTAATTATCAGACAAATGTAAATCAAAACTACAATGAGGTATCACCTCACACCAGTCAGAATGCCCATCATTCAAAAGTCCACAAATGACAAATGCTGGAGAAGCTGTGGAGAAAGGGGAACCCTCCTACACTGCTGGTGGGAATGCAGTTTGGTGCAGCCATTGTGGAAAGCAGTATGGAGATTTCTCAAAACACTAGGAATAGACTTACCGTATGACTCAGGAATCCCACTCCTGGGCTTGTATCCAGAAGGAACCCTACTTCAGGATGACACCTGCACCCCAATGTTCATAGTAGCACTATTTACAATAGCCAAGACATGGAAACAGCCTAAATTTCCATCAACAGGTGACTGGATAAAGAAGTGGTGGTATATTTATACAATGGAATACTACTCAGCCATAAAAACTGACAACATAATGCCATTTGCAGCAACATGGATGCTCCTGGAGAATGTCATTCTAAGTGAAGTAAGCCAGAAAGAGAAAGAAAAATACCATATGCGATTGCTCATATGTGAAATCTAAAAAAACAAACACAAACAAAGCATAAATGCAAAACAGAAATAGACTCATACACATAGAATACAAACTTGTGGTTGCCAAGGGGGCGGAGGGTGCAAAGGGATAGACTGGGATTTCAAAATTGTAGAATAGATAAACAAGATTATACTGTATAGCACAGGGAAATATATACAAGATCTTATGGTAGCTCATGGAGAAAATAATGTGACAATGAATATATATATATATATATATATATATATATATATATATATATATATATATATGTTCTTGTAACTGAAAAATTGTGCTCTACACTGGAATTTAATACAATATTGTAAAGTGATTATAAATCAATAAAAAAATGTTAAAAAAAGAAAAAAGAAAATTAAAAAAATAAGACCTAAATATAAGACATGACACCATAAAACTCCTAGAGAATAACATAGGCAAAACATTTTTGGACATAAATTATAGCAATATTTTCATATATCAGTCTCCCCATGGCAAAATAAATAGAAGCAAAAATAAACAAATGATATCTAATCAAGATTAAAAGTTTTTCCACAGCAAAGGAAACCATAAACAAAATGAAAACATAACCTAAGGATGGAATAAAGTATTTTCCAACAATGCAATCAACAGGGGCTTAATTTCCAAGATACACAAACATCTCACACAGTTCAATGTCAAAACACAAGAAATTCAATAAAAAAAAAATGGGCAGAAGGCGTACATAGACATTTCTCTAAAGAAGACATACAGATGGCCAACAGACCCATGAATAAAGGCTCAACATCACTAATTATTGGAAAAGTATAAATCAAAATCACAATGAGGTATTAACTTACATGGATCAGAATGACTGTCATCAAAAAGTTTACAAAAAATAAATGCTAAAGAGTGTGTAGAGAAAACTGAACCCCCCTACACTGTTGGTGAGAATGTACATCAGTACATCCAGTGGAAAACAGTATAAATGTCTCTTAAAAACTAAAAATATAGCTGCCATATGATCTAGCATTCCCACTCCTAAGGATACATCCAGAAAAGATGCAAACTCTAATTCATTAAAATTTCAAAAAGATACATGCACTCCAATATTCATAGCAGCACTGTTTACAGTAGCCAAGACATGGAAACAACCCAAATGTCCATCAACAGATGATTGGTTTATAAGATGCAATATATATATGTATCTATATACACACACACACCCACAATGGAGTATTACTCAGCCATAAAAATAATGAGATATTGCCATTTACAAGAACATGGATGGACCTAGAAAATATTATACTAAGTGAAGTAAGTCAGAGAGAGAAAGGCAAATATTACATATCACTTTTATGTTGAATCTAAAAAATAATACAAATGAATCTGCACATAAAACAGAAACAGACTGACAGAAAATACACTTTGATTACCAAAGTTGAAAGGGAGAGAAGAGAGGTATAAATTAAGAGTTTGGGAGTAACAGATACAAATTACTCTAGATAAAATAAATAAGCCACAAGGATTTACTGTATAAAACAGGAAACAGTATTCAATATCTTGTAATAATTTATTACAGAAAATAATCTGAAATATATTTTTATTTTATATAACTGAATCACTTTGTTTTACACCTGAAACTAATATAATATTTTAACAAACTATACATGAATAAAAAAGCAATCCTACCAAATAAATAGAAAATGGAGCAAAAGGAAAATAGGGCTGAGTGGTTAACTAAGACACTAAAGAAGATTTGCCTGCAGGAAATGAAAAAACAAGGAAAGTTGAGCCTCTGATAAAGTAGGAGAGAAAGAAGTCAAGTCTGATTAATCTCATACACCTGTCTAGTCCCTGTCTCCCATCTTGTACAGGATATTTTTATCAACTACTTTGCATAAGCACATTTTTAGTAACTTTAGAAACATTTTTCAAGATGGAAGGAATCCCACCTCATCCCGTGTTTTAAGTGTAAATGCTTTTTATAAAGAGGTGAAATCATTTGTTGATTGTTTCTTCATAAAACCAGAACATAGTGTGATATTGAAAATGGGAGAGTTTGGTTGTCTTGGTTGTCGGTTTAACATTCTATAGATGAGGTTAGTTTGTATGTCCTATAATGCAAAGCATACTAAATGACAATTTGAAGTCAGCTGTGTATTTAATACGTCTTGAACACTTTAAATGACTTCCATTCCCATGTTGGTTTTGGTAGAATTGTTTCCTAAAGAGAACCACTCTTTGATCTTGGCTCTCTTTGTCAGAATTTTGTGCATTCTATAACATCTTTGGTGATGGTAGTCTGGTTTTCCCAGTAGCTTTGTTAATGTACTGTGAAGAACTGAAAATTTAAATATGTAGTGTATATGATATTAAATTGTAAATTAATGGGACTTATGATATAAAAGCATGTCAACATTTTAAGATATTGGTATTTGATATCTTGTTAAGGAAAATTTGCCTCCAAATTTTAACCCAGAAAGTCACTGGAATAAATATTTAGAAAAGAATCATTAATTACACAATTTTTTAAAAGATTTTTGGTACATATGCTAAGAATTGTGTTCAAATTGATATGTCTATGTATTTACCCTCAAAGCAACCAATAAAATCTCAATTATAAAAGAAATAAAGTATAATGATGCACAGTATGGAATAGAGTGTAGGTAAACAGGCAGTTTCATGAAGTATATGGGAATATGAATTAAAACACTTCTTTGCAGGAAAATTTAGCAGTACGTATCAAATCTTAAAATGCTCATATCTTTTGACCCAATGATTCCAAATCCAGGAATTTATCCTACAGATTCACTTCCACATTTTATAAAACTTGCATATAAAAATGTACAATGCAACAGTGCTGAATCAAAAGTCTGAGGTTTTATTAAATATATCATGGTGCATCCAAACAATTGAATGCTGAGCAACATGACTTTTTTTAAACTTCTTCAATTGTAAAAAAAAAAAAAAGGCTTTTAAAATTTGGGTTTTAATTTAAAAAATGGCTTTTAATTTTAAAAATCTTTCTCAATCTCAGAAAGAGATAGGTAGTTAAAAGAAGAAATACTTAGAAAATTGCTCTTTTTCTAACTTTATTGAGATATAATTAGCTTTAGTACTACACTGTCTTGATCACTACAGTGTTGTAGTGTATTGAAGTCAAGTAATGTGAGCAATCTAACTTTGCGATTCTTTTTTTCACAGTTATTTTGACTATTCTAGATCTTTCCATTTCCATATGAATTGTAATAGTAGCTTGACAAGTTTTACAACAAAATCCTCATGACATTTTGACTATGATTTTGTTGAATTTACAGATGAATTGGGGGCTATTTGATCTCTTAATACTGATTCTTTAGATTCTTTAGATGAACATGATATATTCATCACTTATGTAGGTCTCTAATTTCTCTTAGAAGTGTTTTGTGCTTTTAGTTATACAGGACTTTTACATATTTTGTCAAATGTGTGTCTTTTTGTTACGGGATTTTTATACTATTTAGTTGAAATTACTTTTTAAATTTCAATTTCCAAAATTTCATTGCTAGTATATACAAACATAATTAACACTGAAGAAAATGGATTTCCAGAGAGACACAACAAGGAGGCTTAAAGATGGGCACTCAACAAAATTCATGATAGACCTACCAATGCAGAATTCTGGTGCCGGATGAACTAGGGGACCCTAAAATATACAGGTCCACTTCTTTATCCACATGAGTGATGACAGCATGAAGATGATACCATAAGAACAAGTTTACTGCAGCATTCAATCTGAAATTTCAGAATCCCTTATGAACACAATGGCCACAGAGAATCTCCAGTCAGAACCTTTTATCAGTAAGTATAACTCCAGTATGAACTTGAAATCACAAGATCCAACTGATCCCACATTGAAAATTGTACTAAGGAATAAACTTAAATAAAAGTGAAACACTTGTACATAGAAAACTGCAAAATATTGCTCAGATAAATTAAAGAAGACACAAATAAATGAAAGCACATAACATATTTGTGGACAGAAAGTTTAAATATTGTTAAGATATCAAGAATACTCAAAGAAATATACAGATTTAGAGAAATCCATACAAAAATCCCAACAGTGTTTTTTTCAGAAATAGAAAAATACAAACTAAAATTTGTATGGCTCCTTATTGCATCTGGAATAGCCAAAACAATCTTAAAAAAAAAAAAGAACAAGGTTGAAGGTCTCACATTTCCTGATTTCAAAACTTGTCATAAAGCTACATTAATCAAAACAGAGTGCTATTGGAGTAAAGCCAGAAATACAAACTAATGGAAAAGAATAGAGAGTCCAGCAACATACCAGTGTATATATGGTAGATTTTTACAAAGGTGCCAAGAAATTCAACAAGAGGAGGACAGACTATTTAACAAATGGTGTTGAAAACCTGGATACCTCAAATGGAAAAGAATGAAGTTGAATCCTTATTGTACCACATACAAAAGCTAAGTGAAAATGGATCAGAGTTAACATAACACTTGAAACTATAAAACTTAGCAGAAAACACAAGAGGAAAACTACCTGATGTTGAATTTGACTAGGATCACTTAGATATGACACAAAAAGTATCAGTAACAAAAATAAAAATAGATTAATTTGACTACATTAAAATTCAAAACTTATGTACATCAGATACAATCAATGGAGTCAACAGGCAACTTGTGTAATGGCAGAAAATATTTGCAAATCATATAATTTATAAGTGGCTAATATCTAGAATATATGAAGAACTCCTCTAACTCAACAACAACCAAAAGAAAACCCTGTCTAATTTAAAAATGAGCAAAGGAATTAAAAAGATATTTCTCCAAAAGAAGATATACGAGTGGCCAACAGCACATGAGATGCTCAACATCACTAATCATTAGGAAAATACAAATCAAAACTAAAATGAGAGACCACCTCACACCAAATAGGATAGCAACTATGAAAAATAAATTTAAAAAATTAGGTCTTAGTGAGCATATAGAGAAATTGAAACGCTTGTGAACCCCTTGTGTAAATGTAAAATGACAGTATGGGAAAGAGTATGGTGGTCTTGGTCCATTTGGCTGCTGTAACAAAAATACCATAGATTTGGTGGCTTATGAATAACATATGTATTTTTTTCCTCTTGCTTCTGGAGGCTAGGAAGTCCATGATTGAGATGCCAGCAGATTCAATGTCTGGTGAAAACTCACTTCTTTGTTCATAGACATTTATTTTCTTGCTGTGTCCTCACATGGCAGAAAGGGAGAGACAAATTTCTAGGGACTCTTTCATAAGAGCACTAATCCCATTCATTAGGGCTTTGCCCTCTGGCCTAATCACCTCCCAATACTCCATATTCAAATACTATCACATTGGAGATTAGATCAACATGTAAATTAGGGGAGGGGGGAAACATTCAGTATAAAATTCTGTTGCTTGCACCCAAAAATTCACATCCTTCTCAAATGCAAAATACATTCATTCTATCCCAGTGACCCAGTCTTTTTCTTACATCAACTCTTTTTCCCTCAGGAAGGTCCCCAAGTCATGATTATGAAGTCTGAGAAGTCCCATGATCTACTGTCTGCAAGCTTGAGGCCCAGGAATGTCAGTGATCTAGATCCAGTCCAAACCAAAAGGCCTGAGAGCAAGGCAAGCCAATGGTATAAGTCTCAGTCTAAGTCTGATGTTCCAAGAACCAGGAGCACCAATGTACAAAGGCAGGAGAAGATAAATGCCCCAGCTTTACAGAGAGAGCAAATTCCTACTTTCTCCACCTTTTTATTATATTTAGGTGCTCAATAGGTTGGATGATGGCCAATCTTATTGGTGAGGGCAATAGTTTTTACTGATTTAAGTGATATTATCTCACAGAAACATCCTAAAAACACATCCAGAAATAATATTTTACCAGCTCCTTGGGCATCCATCAGGCCAGTCAAGTTGATGTCTAAAATTAATCACAGAAGGTGGTACCACAAAATATCAAAAATAGATTTACCATATGATTGAGCAATTCCACTTGTGGGTTTATATCTAAAATAATTGAAAGCAGAGTCCTGAAAAGATATTTATACACCCATGTCCATAGAAGCATTATTCACAATTGTCAAAAAGTTGGATGTAACCCAAATGTGTATCAATGGATGAATGGATGAACAAAATGTGGTATATACATATAAGAGAATTTTATTCAGCCTTGAAAGGGAATACAATTGTGACACATGCTACAACATGGATGAACCATGAACCATGAGTACATTGTTTAGTAGAATAAGTGAATCACAAAAAAACAAATACTATATGATTCTTGTATGACCACTTGTATGAGGTACCTGGAGTAGTTAAATTAAGAGAGATGAAATATAGAAATGTGGGTCCCAGGAGGAATGGGAATTAGTTTGGTGTATATGAAGTTTCAATTTTACAAGATAAAAAAATTTCTAACATTATAAAATATTGACTATATTCCCTGTGCTGTGCATTACAAACTTGTAACTTACTGATTTTCTACCTGGTAGTTTGTACCTCTTAATCCTCTTCACTTATCTTGCACCACCTCTCTCCACTCTGGTAATCACAGATTTGTTCTCTGTATCTGTGATTTTGTTTCTGTTTTGTTGTATTTGTTTCTTTAATTTTTAGAATCCACATATAAGTGAAAACACAGTATAAGTTTTTCTCCTATTGAGTTATTTCATTAAGCATAATAGTATAAAACCCCCAAGTCCATCCATGTTGTCACAAATGGCAAATTTTCATTTTTTTATATCTGAGTAATATATATATATATATAATATATATATATACACACACACACATACACATACATACACATACTCACACCACATCTTCTTTATCCATTCATCTATTGATGGGCATTTACGTTGCTTCCATATCTTGGCTACTCTAAATAATGCTAGTATGAACATTGGGGTGCATATATTTTTTGAATTAATATTTTTTCTTCAGATATATACCCAGGAATAGAATTGATAAATCAAATTATAGTTGTATTTTTAATTGTTTGAAGAACCTCCTTACTGTTTTCCATATTGGCTGTACCAATTTAAATTGCTGATAATAGTATACTAGCATATAATTTTCTCTATGTCATTGCCAATACTTATTTCTTGACTTTTTGATAGTAGCCATTCTGACACATGTGAGGTAATGTCTGATTGTGGTATTGATTTGTATTGCACTGATGATTAGTGATGCTGAGTATATTTAAATGTGCCTGTTAGTCATCTGTTTATCTTCTTTGGAAAAATATCTATTCATGTTCTCTGCCCATATTTTAATTGGGTTGTCTTTATGTTAATTTGTAAGTTTTCCTTATATATTTTTCGATATTAACCCCCATCAGACATAACATTTGCTAAGATCTTCTATTCAGTAGATCCTTTTCATTTTGCTGCTAGTTTCATTTGCTGTGTTAAAGCTTTTAAGTTTGATTACTTTCCATTTATTTATTTTTGTTTTTGTATCTCTTTTCTGAAGAGACAGATCCAAAAACATATATTGCTAAGACTTACGTGAAAGAACATACTGTTTTCTTCCAGGAATTTTATGGGTTCAGGATGTACACATAGGTCTTTAATCCATTTTGAGTTTATTTTGATATATCACATGAGAAAGTGTTTTAATTTCATTCTTTTATATGTAGCCATCCAGTTTTTCCAATATCACTTATTGAAGAAACTGTATTCCTTATTGTATATTTTTGCCTTCATTGTTGTAGATTAACTGGCCATATGCCTGTGGGTTTATTTCTAGGCCCCCTATTCTGTTCTATTGATCTGTGTGTCTGTTTTTGTGTCAGTGCCATACTGTTATGATTATTACAGCTTAATTGTATAGTCTGAGGTCAGGGATCATGATGCCTCCAGTTTTGTTCTGTTTTGCAAGATTCCTTTGGCTATTTGGAGTCTTTTGTGATTCCATATAAATTTTAGTATTATTTGTTCTAATCCTGTGAAAAACGTCATGGGTGTTTTGATAGGGATGACATTAGAGCTGTAGATTGACTTGGGTATTATGGACATTTTAATGACATTCTTCCAATCCATGAATACTGGATATCTTTCCATTTTTTGTATCATCTTCAATTTCCTTCATCAATGTCTTAGAATTTTCAGAGTAAAGGTCTTCTACCTTCCTGGATAAGTTTGTTCTTAGGTGTTTTATACTTTGGGATGCAATTGTAAATGGAATTGTTTTCTTGCTTTCTCTTTCTATAGTTCATTATTAGGTTATAGAAAAGCAACCAAATTCTATGTATTAATCTCGTATCTTGCAACTTTACTGAATTCTTTTATGAGTTTTAATAGTTTCTTTTTTTTTTTTTTGGTAGAAACTTTAAGGTTCTGTACATAAATTATCATGTCTTCTCTTAAGAATAACAGTTTAACCTCTTCCATTCCAATTTGGATGTCTTTTACTTCTTTTTCTTTTCTTTTTTTTTTTTTTTCCTTTGGTATGATTGCTGCAGCTAGAAATTCCAATACCACTATACCAGGTGAAATAAAAATGATGACAATGGAAATCCTTCTCTTGTTCTGTTTTTAGAGAAAAAGTTTTCAGGTTTTGACCATTGTGTATGATGTTGGCTGTGGGTTTGTTATAAATAGCTTTTATTATGTTGAGGTATATTCCCTCTATACCAACTTTGTTGAGAGTTTTTATCATATACGAATGTTGAATTTTGTCAAGTTCTTTTTTTTTACCTCTATTGATATGATCACATGATTTTCATCCTTCATTTTGTTAATGTGGTTTATCACATTGATTGATTTGCAAATATTGAACTATCCTTGCATCCCTAGCCTAATCCCTCTTGACCATGATTTATGATACTTTGTATGTATTGTTAAATTTGGTTTGCTAATATTTTGTTGAGGTTTTTCACATCTGTGTTCATCAGGGATATTAGCTTGTAATTTTTTTTTTTGTAGTGTATTTATCTGATTTTAGTATCAGAGTAATTCTTGCCTTGAAGAAGGAATTTGGAAGTGCTCTCTTGTCTTCAAGCAGAAGAGTTTGAAAAGAATATATATTACCACTTTTTAATGTTTGATAGAATTCCCCTATGAAGTTGTCCAGTCCTGGACTTTTGTTTGTTAGGAGTTTTTTGATTACTGATTCAATTTCAAGATTAGTAATTGATTTGTTCATGTTTTATATTTCTTCCTAATTCAGTATGAGAAGATTCTTTCTTTTTGGAATTTATCCATTTTGTCTAGGTTGTATAGTTTTTTGGCATATAACTGTTCATAGAATTCTCTTTTTTTTTGTATTTCTATAATATCACTAGCTTCTCCTCTTTCATTTCTAATGTTTTTTATTTGGACCATGGCTTTTTTTGTAAGGGGTCTGACTAAAACTATAAATTTTGTTTAACTTTTGAAAAAAAACCTCAATTTCATTGATCTTTTCTATAGCTTTTTTGATCTTATTTATTTATCCTCTAATCTTTATTATTTCCTTCCTTCTGCTAAATTTAAGCTTTGTTGGTTCTTCATTTTCTAATTTATTTAGATGGTATGTTCACTTGTTTATCTGTGTTTTTTTTCTTGTTTCTTGAAAGTAGGCCTTATTACTATAAACTTTCCTCTTAGAACTGCTTTTGCTACATCCCATAGATTTTGGAAATTTATGCTTTTATTTTCATTTGTCTTGATGTACTTTCTGATTTCTTTATTGATTTGTTCTTTGACCCACTGGTTTTTTTAGTCACAAGTTGTTTATTCTCTACACATTTGTGTTTTTTCCAGTTTTCTTCCTGTAATTGATTTCTAGTTTCATACTATCATCATTAGAATATATGCTTGATAAAATTTCAGTGTTCTTACATTTGCTGAGCCTTCTTTTGAGGCCTAACATGTGATCTATCCTGGAGAATGCTCCATGAACACTTAGAAAGAATGTCAATTCTGCTCTTTTTGGATGGAATCTTCTGTAGATATCTATTAAGTCCATCTGATCTAATGTGACATTTAAGGCCACTGTTTCCTTATTGACTTTTTTGTCTTGACTGATGCCAGTGGGGAATTAAAATACCCTGCAATTACTGTATTACTGTCATTTTCTCTATCTATTAACATTTGCTTTATATATTCAGATGCTCCTATATTAGGTGCATATATATTTATGAGTGTTATATCTTCTTGTTAATTGATACCTTTATCATTATTTTAATGCCCATCTTTTCCATTCCTATAGACTTTGTTTTAAAGTCTTTTTTTTTCTGATATGAGTATTGCCACCAGGGATTACTTTTTGTTTCCATTTGCTTGGAATTTATTTTTCCATCCCTTCACTTTCAATTTGTGTGTGTCTTTAGCTCTGAAGTGACTTTCTTGTAGGTCACATACAGATGGGTTTTGTTTTTTATAATCAATTTAACCACCTTATTTCTTTTGCTTAGAGCATGCAATCCATTTATATTTAATGTGATTATTGGTAGATATGTACTTATAGCCATTTTGTTGCTTGTTTTTGTAATTTTTCTGTGCTCTTTTCTTCCTTTTTCTGTCTCTTCCCTTGTAGCTTGATGATTTTATTTAGTATCACATTTGAATTTCTCTGTTTTTTGTGTTCCTATTGTAGGTTTTAGATTTGTGTTTATCATGAAGTTTATCTATATTTATATCTGTATCTATGTCTATATTTATATTTTTCTTAAACTGATAGTCATTTAAGTTTAAACACATTCTAAAAGCTTTATATTTTTTACTCTCTGCCTCCATATGACTTTTTATATTTTGATTTCATATTTTACATATTTATGTGTATACATTAACTGTTTATTTTAGTTACAGTTATTTTTACAATTTCTGGCTTTTAACCTTTGTACTGGCTTGTTTAACTGGTTGATCCATTGCCTTTATTACTTTTACTACATATTTAGCTTAACCTGTGGGATTTTTCCCATCAAATATTTTCTTATTTCTTGTTCAAGCTCTTTTTGACACTAACGTAAGACCCTTTAACATTTATTACAAGGTCAGTTTAGTGATGATAAACTGTTAGTTTTGTCTTCTTTGGGAAACTGTTTATTCCTCCATCAATTCTGAATGATAACCTTGCTGGGTAGAGCATCCTAGGTTATAGGTATTTTTCTTTTCACACTTTAAATATATTATACCATTCCCTTCCAGCCTGCAATATTTCTGCTGAAAAATCAGCCAATAGACTTATGGGTGTTCCCTTGTATGTGACTCTTTGTTTTACTCTTTCTGGCTTTAAAATTATCTCTTTATCTTTAATTTTGCCATTTTAATTTGATATATCTTGATGTGAGTCTCTTTGGGTTCATCCTGTTTGGTGCCTCCTGTATTTAATCCATGTTTCCTGTATTTGGAGGTCTGTTTCTTTCTTTGGGTTAGTAACACTTTCAGCCATTATTTCTACAAATACATTTTCTGTCCCTTTCTCTTTCTCTCCCTCTTCTGGGACATTTATAATGTAAATGTTAGGATAATTGTTTTGTCCCAGAGGTCCCTGAATCTATCCTCAGTTTTTTTCTTTTTGTTGTCCTGATTAGTTTATTTCCATTATTCTATCATCCAATTCTCCTATGTGTTCTTCTGTATCATTTAATCTGCTGTTAATTCCTTCTAGTGTATTTTTCATTTTATTTATTGTATTTTTCAGATTTCATTGCATCTTTTTTAATATTTTTGAATTTGTTATAGAAGTTCTCACTGTGTTCCTTTATTATTTTCCTCAGTTAAGTGAGCAATTTTATTACTATTTATTTGAACACTTTATCAGGTAAATTATTCATCTCCATTTCATTAGGGTCTTCTTTTCTGTAGTTTTAATCATTCTTATATTTATAACATATTCCTCTATCTTCTCATTTTATTTGACTTTATCTGTTTGTCTCCATGAACTTAGGCAAAACTCTTACCTATCCTGGTCTTAAAGGGATGTCCTTTTGTGTGAGCATCCTTATGTGGTCTGTGTGTGCCCCATGGCTTTGGTGGAAGAGTTGGATCTGAACTGACCACAGGCTGCTCCTTCTCCCTCAATATGTTGGCAGCTGCAGTCTTTGTGGGAGACAGAGCTAGAGCTGAACAGCTAGAGCTGGAGCCAAGAGTGAGCCAGGGCTTCTCCCAGGCCAACTGGTGATTACCACCTTATAAGGAGGCAGGGCTGGGATCCAAGAGACTAGAGCATGAGCCCTAAGAAAGTTGAGCTTCTCCCAATTGATAGGGCTGTCTTTTGCCTTATTTGGGGGTATACCCAGGGTGTGTGTGACTGAAGAAGCACTTCTGAGCTGGCTTTCTTTTCCCCAGGGGTACATAGGTGCAATGGCACTGTTGGTCTCTGCCTTGGGAAGAGGTGGGGTTGGGGCCCATGGAGTTGGAACCAACTGCACTTCTGATCTGGTTCTGCTTTTCCCTGATATGTTCACATGTTATGGCAATGGTGGTTTCCTCCTTAGCAAGGAGTAGTACCAGAACAAGAGGAGATTAATAGAAACCTAATACAGGATGGAGGGGGGCAAGCTGAGATAGTCCTGGCAGGCCAGCCAGAACACTAGGCAGTTTTCAGTCTGCTGCCTCTGCACTGCAAGTGGGAACAAGCAAATTTTTGCATGCACTCTTAAGAACAGAGTCTTAGTTTCTTATAGTCCTCTGGTAAGCCTCAGTTTTTAAAGACTAGCTAACCAGGTTTGTCTTTTCAGTGCTGGAACTCAGGTCTTGGGTGCCTAATATGGGGACCAAAACTCTTACTCCTTAGGGAGGATCCCTGAGTCTGTAGTATCCCCTTCCTCTGAGACTCCTATTAGGGGTGTGGATCCTGAATAGACTACTCCCCAACCTCTCTTACTAGACTCCATGTGGTTCTTTACAGCTTTGATTGTAGAAAAGCCATTCTCCTTCTCCTACTCTTTAGGTTGTCCTCAGTGTGAGTTGCTCTATATGTAGTTTTAGTTTTGATATGTTTTTTGGAGGAGGTGAGTTCAGGGTCTTCCTACTCAGCCATCTTGATCCTGCCTCTATATGTGAGTATCTTATGGTGATTTTGATTTGCATTTCTAATATGACTAGTGGTGTTGAGAATCTTCTCATGTGTTTACTGGCTGTTTGCATATCTTATTTAGAGAGATATCTATTCAAACCTTGTGCTTATTTTTTTAATTGGGCTGCTTGTTTATTTGGTTTTGAGTTGGAATGGTTCTTTATTCTACATACTAGTCACTTATGAGTTATATGATTTGTTAATAACCAGTAAGCTATTTATTCCACAAGTTGCCTGTTCATTCTTCAAATATTTTTTTTCTTTTTCTCCAACTTTCTCCTCTTCTTTGTGGCCTCTAATTGCATTTATATTAGCTGCTTCCAGTTGTCCCAAATCATAATGGTACTCTTTTCATCTTTTTCTCTGTTTAATTTTGTATATTTTCAATTTCTATAACTCTAAATTCACTAATATTTTCTTCTGGAATGCCAATTTTTCTGAGAATGTCATCAAGTGTATTTTCTGTCTCAGACAAAAACAAAATCTCCAGATTATCTCCAAATATTCAACTTGAGTCTTTTTCTCATTTTCCATATATCTACTTAACATGTTCAATCTTTCTTCTATTTTCTTGTCATATGGCATGTAATTGTAAGAACTGTTTTAATATCCTGTTCCAGTAATTATATGTGTCATATCTGTATGAATTTTGATAGATCAATTTGCCTTCCCATTATGTGTCCTATTTTCCTACTTACTTTCAAACATGGTAATTCTTTTTATTGCTTATCAGATACTGTTCACTTTACCTTGTTTAGTTCTGTATATTTCTGTAGGTTTACAAATATTTTTGACTTTTGTGTTTTGGATGCAGTAAGTTACTAGAAAATAATGTGACACTTTTGAATTTTTCCTTTAAAATTTATTTGTCAAGGCAAGTGCAGAATTTAATTTGAGGCTATTTTACCCATTAATGAAGGAAATTCCTTCTGAACATGCTCTTCAATACCAAGTGAAGCTTGAGGTGTTCCAATCTGACTTATATTCCAAGACATTTTGCCCTATATGAATGATGGGTTATATTTCCTTTAATACTTTCAAGTAATTATTTCCTTAGCCTTTGTTAATTGCCTGACAAGCATATACTGAGAAATCTTCTGCTGAGTAACTGAGGGTTATGCCAAACAGATTTCTGTTCCAGATTGTGAACTATGCTGTGAAAAATCTTGTTTTTTAATCCTGGTGCTATATATGCTAACAGTATGTCTCTGGGCAAGTTACATATTATCTTTGTAACTGTGTCATATCATATGAAAAATAGGGTAATAATAATGCTTATCTCATAGGATTACTCTCATGATTGAATTAGTTAATATATGTGAAGGATTTAGAGAATGGCCTGGTACAATTTTAATTCTTTATATGCTATTATCATTATGAAATGTTGTGTATCCATTAAAATAATATTTTAAAAGAACATTTAGCATGTTAGAAAAGTCCTGTAATATAATGTCATGTAAAAAGCCAATATGTAGAGTTGTATATACAGTATGATCCCAATTTTGTGTTACAGGTTTAGATATTCACCAAAAGAAAAAAAGAGTTGGAAGGATATAGAGCCAAACGTTAGAGTCCTTATGAATATAAATATGTGCTAAAGCTTTTTTCACTTTTATTCAAAGCTATATTTTCCAAATTTCCCACAGTGAATATCTTTTTCTTTTACATGTAGATATATTCAAATTTTAATTAGACAACTAATACATGAATGCTTTCTTATAGTAAAAGATTTAAACAATATGTAAGAATATTTAATTGTGGTTCTTAAAATCAGAATCACTGGAAACTTTGTGTAAAATATAGATATTAGGCCCCTCACCTCACAGACTCTGATTCATTAGAACTGCAGGTGGGTCATGGAAATCTGTATTTTGTGAACCACCCAAGTTATTTTGGTGTATATGGACAGTGCTTTGAAAAATAATGCTATGGAAAAACACAGAAATTTTCTCTTTAACAAACACTACACACTTGAGTTCCCTCCCCTTTAGAAACACATTAGTTTTGCAATCAGGAGAAATAAACAAGTTGGATACCCACAGCAAGAAACCATAGATAATATATGTAGAGTCAAAGTTATATTTAAGTAATACTAAATTTAATTAATACTTCAGTAATTTGCTGACAAACTTGGCAGCTTTTAGCTGCATTTAGTTTCACTCATTCACAGAACAATATAAATAAATGTTGAAATTAGAGTAACAATGGCTACAAATTATAATTGGATATATTCCAAGTGCTTTGAGATGTGAATTTTATGTCACTTCTAATTGCATCATGTCAATGCTCTACTTAAAAGACTTCAGTGGCTCCCTGAGAGAAAATTCCCATCATGATATTTAAACTCTACAGTCTCCCTATGGATTCTTTATAAGAAGTTCCCATCTCCTTATTCAACCTCATTTTCCAATAATCCCAAGAAGAACCTTGTCAGGAAAAGCTTCTTAGGAAAAATGAATATGTTATATTCATTTTCTACTCATTGGATTTTCTCCTATAGTCAGCACACTGAATCCTTCCACCACTTCCAAGATATCTAATCCTTAAGGTACAGCACAAGGCCCCTGCAGATGCTTTAACCCTTCTCTCTCTTTTGAAAGCCACAGTACATTTCAAAATCTCTTAATAGATGTAAATTAAAAAGACATGGTCCCTGCTCTCACAAGAACTCAAAATTTAGTAGACCAAACACATCATTATTTATGTTTGGTGAATATATCTCACCTCTTTGGCTAAATCCAGGAAAAGGTGAATATATATATATACATACATATATATTACAAGCAGTCTTCAGAAACATTATTCTCAGTATTCAGTCATACTTTCCATTATTATAGTTGTAAATATAAAAGTGGATATATAAGATTTAAAAGACTGACTAAATATGCTATGCAAAGCGATATTATAAAATTTATTTGCCTATTTCTTTAATGTTTAAAAAGTTTTCCCATCTACATGATTCTTTTAAACAATGTCTATATGGGAAAACATGAGTTCTGTTTAGTTCTGGTTTACATACATATATGTATATATACACATATATGTTTGTAAACTTATTCTACTTTACAGACAAAAAATAATAAAAAAAGAAATAGTTACAACAGTAGTTACACATAGTTATCACAATGTGGTTGGAAACTTTCATACAAACTAGAAATTAATAATGGGAAAACACTGAAAAATTAATGAAAACATTAAAAATTAAGGGATCAAAGAAGAACTAAAAGGAAATGAAATAAGTATCTTTATACAAATGAAAACAGAAGCACAACATACCAAAAGGTATGTGATGCAGCAAAAACAGTTCTAAGAAGGAAGTTTTTAGCTATAAACACATACATCAAGAAAATGAGGAAATTTCAAATGTACAACCTAAATTTGTACTTTAAGGAGCTAGAAAGAGAAAAATGAACTAAACCCAAAATAGCAGAAAAATGAAATAATAATGATTAGGGCAGAAATACATGAAATAGAGACTAGAAAAGCAATAAAAAAATAAACAAAACAGTTGATTCTTTGAAATGATAAACAAAATTGACAAAATTTTAGCTAGACTAACCAATGAAAAAAAAGACAGGACCCAAATCAAGAAAATTATAAATGAAAGAGAGACTATTACAACTAATATCACAGAAACTCAAAGGCTCATAAAGGGCTACTATGAAAAGTGGTACACCAACAACTGCACAACCTAGAAAAATGTATAAAATCTTAGAATCATTTAACCTACCTAGACTAAATCAGGAAGAAATAGAAAATCAGAAGAGACCAAATACCAGTATGGATTGAATTAATAATAAAAAATCTTCCAATGAAGAAAAGATGATGTATAACCAACCCAGAGCTAACATCATATTCAATGGTGAAAATTTAGATGCTTTCTTTCTAAATCAGGAACAAGACAGGGATGCTCACTTGTAGCATTCTAATTCAAGATACTACTCGAAATCCTAGGCAGAGCAATCAGGCAAGAAAAACAAAAAAGGTATCAGAATTAGAAAAGAAGAAGTAAAATTGTCTCTATTTGCAATGACATTTTTTTTGCATAAAATTCTAAAGGTTCCACACACACAAAAAAAAACTGTTAGAGATAAATAATCAGCAAATATAAAAATTGTGGGGTACAAAATTAGCATACAAAAATCAGCAGCATTTCAATACACAATGAATTATTTTAAGAAGAAATTTAAGAAATCCCATTTCAATAATAACAGAAAATTAAATATATTTAACCAAGGAGGTCAAACATCTCTATACTGAAAACTATAGGCATTGGTTAAAGAAATAGAAAAAGAAGATTTAAAAAAATGGAAAGCTATCCCATGCTTTTGGATTGGAAGAATCAGTATTCTTAAAATGGTCACACTGCCCAAGGCAATCTATAGATTTAATGCAATCAATATCAAATTACCCAGGACATATTTCACAGAACTAGAACAAATCATAATAAAATTTATATGGAACCATCAAAGACCTAGAATTGCCAAAGCATTACTGAAGAGAAAGAAAGAGGCTGCAGGAATAACTTTCCGAGACTTCAGACAATACTATAGAGCTACAGTCAGCAAGACAGCATGGTATTGGTACCAAAACAGACATATACACCAATGGAACAGAATAGAGAGCCCAGAAATGAACCCACAAACTTTTGGTCAACTCATCTTTGACAAAGGAGGCAAGAATGTACAATGGAATAAAGACAGTCTCTTCAGCAAATGGTGTTGGGAAAACTGGACAGCAGCATGTAAAGCAATGAAGCTACAACACTCCCTCACACCATACACAAAAATCAACTCAAAATAGATCAAAGACTTAAACATAAGACAAGATACAATAAACCTCCTAGAGGAAAATAGAGGCAAAACATTATCTGGCATACATCTCAAAAAAGTTCTCCTAGAACAGTCTACTCAAGCAATAGAAATAAAAGCAAGAATACACAAATGGGGCCTAATGAAACTTACAAGCTTCTGCACAGTAAAGGAAACCGTAAGCAAAACAAAAAGACAACCTATGGAATGGGAGAAAATTTTTGCAAATGAAACTGACAATGGCTTGATCTCCAGAATATATAAGCAGCTCATACAACTTAATAAGAAACAACCAAACAACCCAATCCAAAAATGGGCAAAAGACCTAAACAAGCAATTCTCCAAGGAAGACATACAAATGATCAATAGACACATAAAAAAATGCTCAATATCACAAATTATCTGAGAAATGCAATCAAAACTACAATGAGGTACCACCTCACACCAGTCAGAATGCCCATCATTCAAAAATACACAAATGACAAATGCTGGAGAGGCTGTGGAGAAAGGGGAACCCTCCTGCACTGCTGGTGGGAATGCAGTTTGGTACAGCCACTGTGGAAAACAGTATGGAGACTCCTCAAAAGACTAGGAATAAACTTACCATATGACCCAGGAATTCCACTCCTGGGCATATATCCAGAAGGAACCTTACTTCAGAATGACACCTGCACCCCAATGTTCATAGCAGCACTATTTACAATAGCCAAGACATGGAAACAGCCTAAATGTCCATCAATGTATGACTGGATAAAGAAGTGGTGGTATATTTATACAATGGAATACTACTCAGCCATAAAAACTGACAGCATAACACCAATGCAGCAACATGGATGCTCCTGGAGAATGTCATTCTAAGTGAAGTAAGCCAGAAAGATGAAGAAAAATGCCACATGAGATCGCTTATATGTGGAATCTAAAAAAAAGAAAAAACACAAGCAAAGCATAAATACATAACCGAAATAGACTCATAGACATAGAATTCAAACTTGTGGTTGCCATGAGGCAGAGGGTGGGAACGAATAGACTGGGTTTTCTAAATTGTGGAATAGATAAACAAGATTATACTATATAGCACAGGGAAATATATACAAGTTCTTATGGTAGCTCACGGAGAAAACAATGTGACAATGAATGCATGTATGTTCATGTATATCTGAAACATTGTGCTCTACACTGGAATTTGATACAACATTGTAAAATGATTATAAATCAATAAAAATGTTTAAAAAAGAAATAGAAAAAGACTCACAGATAAATAGAAAGAAACCCCATGTTCATGGAATAGAAAAATTTAATATGGTATAAATGTCCATACTACCTAAAGCTATCTATAGAGTTAAGGCAATCCTTATCACAATTACAATGGCATGTTTTACAGCTGTAGAAAAAGCAATCTTAAAACTTGAATGCAACTACAGAAGATACCAAATATCCAGAGCAATTCGGAGAAAGAACAATGTGGGAAGCATAAGACCTTCTGATTTCAAGCCATATTATGAAGCTACAGCAGTTAGAAGAGTATATTTCTGGCATAAAAAACAGACAAATAAGCTAGTGGAACAGAATCAGGAACCTAATGATAAACTCATGCATATATGGTTAACTGATACTTGACAAGGGAGCCAAGTAGGAATACCTAATGGAGCAAAAATGGTCTCTTCAACAAATAGTGCTAGAATAATTAGATATTCACATGTGCAACAATGAAATTAGACCCTACTTTACACTACTCACAAACATTAACTTAAAATGTATTAAAAACTTATATCTAAGACTGGAAAACATAAAACTCCTAGAGGAAAAAATACGGAAAAACTCTTTGTCATCAGTTTGGCAATGATTTTTTGGATATGATACAACTCAATAGCAATTATCATCAGCATTCAGTTAAAAAATGATCAAGGGTCTTGAATAAATATTTTTACAAAGAAGATATTCCAGTGTCCAACAGATACATGTAAAGGTGCTCAACATCACTAATAATTGGGAAACACAAATCAAAGTCATAATGAGATATCATCTCATGCCTGTTATAATGACTGTCATCAAAAAGACAAAAGACAACAAAACGCTGCCAAAGAAGTGGAAAAAATGAAGCCCTTGTGGACTGTAAGTATGATTGGAAGTTGGTACTGCCGCTATGGAAAACAGAAAGGAGATATCTCAAAAACTAAAAATAGAACTAACATATAATTCAGCATTTCCACTTCTGGGTATGTATCAAAAAGAACACCAAATCACTATGCTGAAGAGATTTATGCATGCCCCACCTCCATGTGCATTGCAGCATTATTTCCAATAGCCAAGACATAGAAACAACCTACTTTTTCATTGATAGGTGAATGGATAAAGAAATTTTTCCATCTGCAACAACATAGATGGACCGTGAGGGCACTAGGCTAAGTGAAATAAAGCAAACAGAAAAAGACAAATACCATATGATCTTACTTACGTGTGGAATATTAAAAAAAACAAACTAACAGAAAAAGAGATCAGTATTCAGTTATCAGAGGTAGAATATGTGGAGGTGGGGAAATTGGATGAAGTGGTCAAAGGATACAAATTTCTAGTTATAGTATAAATAAGTTCTGGGAGTGTAATATACAACATGATGACTAAAGTTAACACAGCTGAATGGTATATTTGAAAATTGTTCTTTTAAGTAAAACCTAAAATTTTTCACCACAAGAAAAAAATATTTTTCTTTTGTTTTATGCATATATAAGGTGATAGATGTTAACTAAACTTGTGGCAATCACTTTGCAATACATATAAATCATTATACTGTATACCTTAAATGTACACAGTGTTGTATGCCAATTATATCTCAATGAAACTAAAAGATATAGATAGATAGATAGATAGATAGATAGATAGATAGATAGATAGACAGACAGACAGACAAAACAGAGAGTGGAAATCATTGTGTTCTCATAACCAGAAGCCCTTTCTTTGCTGTTGTTATCTTAATACTTCTTGTCCAATAAAAATAAACTTCAGAAAAATAATTCCTCTCATTTACTCTGGGCATGGAGACAGGAATGCTTATTAATACATTTATATTGTTAAACAAAACCTTGGTAAACAAAAAGGTGACACTTATGACAAATTATCTGCTGTTTAAGAAGTTTTATTAGATGTCTTTTGATCATTACAAATTATGACTCAAGAACATGGGTCTCATGTTGGCCCCATTGGTCCCAGAATTTTTCAAAAATATAAAAAGTCTGCTTTTTGCAATATTATATGGGCATGAAACCCTGTAGCAATATTATAAATAAAATGTTGAGAGAGGATATCATAATTAGAGGTCTTAGAAATAATGATGAAGTCAGAGGACACCAGAACATAAGAAATTGCATACTTTGGAGCAGTCTATTCTAGGGATATTGAGAACATAATTTAGCAATAAAAATAGAGATTTACCAAAAATATTAATATCTGTTTGTTTTAGGCACCAACTGGTTGGCAAGGCAATGGTGGTAATATGAGTTTTCATTATTTATTATTGATAGTACCCCTTACAACCTGTTCAAATCTCAAGAAGTGCATTGCATATCAGAGTCAGATCACCAGTTGTCATCAAATGAGTTCCAGAGAGAGACTGTAAAAATTCTCTGCCATTTATTTATGAATATTTACTTTTTGATTCTATGTTTATATTGTTGTTATTTTTTGTGGATTTTTTAAAATGCTAACATATATCTCCAGAATTAAGGAGGCTAGAGGAATTCTGTAAAAAGAGAATGTTATAAGAAGATGATAAGTGTGCCAACTGAATGTTCATGGATAGAGAAGAAAGTAATGTTATCATTTAGAGATTAGACACTTTTAGGGAAGCAGCTGAAAATGAGACTGTACATTTAATTCTTTTGAAAGGGTCTGATGCATGGACACAAAATATGCTGAGGTAACTCTCTAAAAAGCAGAGGTGAGAGGATAGTCATGGCAAAAATTAAGCCAGGAAAGCTGGCTTGGTTTTGAATAGGGTCTGTAATGATTGCAGGAAATTAAGAGAGAATCAATTGAGCTAGAGAGCAAGGACATAAAATTCTAAGAATAGACAAGTCAGGAACTAGCCCATGGTAAGTCTAGGAAGTGAGACAGAGACTGGCTAGCAAAGACTAGATCTTGAGAAATTACCCTTATGAATTGAGTCAAAATTGCCACCAGAAATAGGATCTACTGGTGACATCTTACTAAAGAAAATAAACTGTTCACAACAAGAAGATACAAAATATTTGTAAGACATATTTGTAATATTTGTAAATATTTGTAAAATATTTGTAAGACATTTGTAAGACAACTTCCACGAGCTAGACACTGTGCTGAGTGATTTGCATGCATTATTTCATATAATCCTCACAAGTATTCTGCAAAATGAACATTATTATGAAAAATGTGTTTCACCCAATACCAAAATTAATGCTCATGCTTTTTTACTAAGGTACCTCTCTAATCTCTCCAGATGGGAAAGATAAATGGTTAGAAACAGTAGTTGAGAGAGTGACTAAGAATATTGTCTCAGAAGAGTGAAATGGATTATGACTTATCCAAAATTTACATATCTCAACATAATAAAAGCTATATATGACAAACCTACAGCCAGCATAGTACTCAACAGTGAAAAACTCAAAAGCTTCCCTCTAAAATCTGGGACAAGAAAAGGATGCCCACTATCACCACTCCTATTCAACATAGTCCTGGAAGTCCTAGCCACAGCAATCAGGCAAGAGAGAGAAATAAAAGGGATCCAAATTGGAAAGGAAGAGGTAAAATGTCAGTATACACTGATGACATGTTACTATATATAGAAAAACTTAAAAGGTCCACACAGAAACTACTAGAGCTGATTGAAGAATTCAGCAAGGTAGCAGGTAACAAGATTAACGTTCAAAAATCAGTTGCATTTCTTTACACTAATGATGAATCAATAGAAAAAGAAAGTAAAGAAACAATCCCCTTTAAAATAGCACCCAAAGTAATAAAATATCTGGGAATAAATCTAACCAAGGAGGTGAAATAATTATACACAGAAAACTATAAAACATTGATGAAGGAAATTAAAGAAAACTTTAAAAAGTGGAAAGATATCCCATGCTCTTGGATTGGAAGAATCAATATTGTTAAAATGGTCACACTGCCCAAGGCAACCTACAGATTTAATGCAATCCCTATCAAATGACCCAGGATATATTTCACAGAAATAGAACAAATCATAATAAAATTTATATGGAAACATCAAAGACCTAGAATTGCCAAAGCATTACTGAAGAGAAAGAAAGAGGCTGGAGTAATAACTCTCCCAGACTTCAGACAATACTATAGAGCTACAGTCAGCAAGACAGCATGGTATTGGTAGAAAAACAAAATTTAAATTAGGATGTTTACAGGCTGAATTATGTCTTGACAAAATTCATACGTTCAAGTTCTAACCCCCAGTATCTCAGAATTCAACCTTATTTGAAGATACTCTTTAAAATGGTAATTAAGTCAAAATGAGGTTATTAGTGCACAGCCTGATTTCATATGAATGGTGGCTTTATCACTGAGGAAATTAGGATATAATACAGATAGTCACAGAAGGAAGACCATGTGAACACACAGGGTGGAGATGGTTATCTATAAGCCAAGGAGAGCAATCTCAGAAGAAACCAACACTGTTGATCCCTAGATTTCAAATTATCAGCTTCCTCAATCAAGTGAGACAATTCCTCAATATATATTTCTGTTATTTCAGTCACACAGTCTATAGAACTTTGTTATGCAGCCCTAGAAATACACAGGAAATACTTAAGGTCACAGCCATCTTTGAAATGAAAGAGCTGAAAAGATATATTTTTCAACTTAAAGAATATTATTCCCTAATTCCTCTCAAGTCATTTTGTTCTATTTTTAAAATTAATTATTCTATATTATACTAGTTGACTCTGTAAATACCTTAAATACTTTTGAAAATAGGAAGGTATAAAAAAGAAAAAGTTATTTAATAGTATAATAAACAGGCCAGAATTTAAATAACTGTAAACACCTTTTATATTTGTCATAGATTCCCCCAGTAGGCAGTTATATAAAGAGTGAAAATTTCTTAAATAACGTGTTTTAATGTAAACAGTACAAGGGAAATTTTATCTTACCAATTTTTCAAGGTAGACATAGCATGGACCAATGAATAAGGTAACAAACCTGTCAAATATAAGTTTTAGTTCAGTTGGTACACTGTGGCTCAGAAGTCTTGGCAGAGACTTAGAAAATGAGTTATTCTTGTTAGTAGATAAAAGCTTATTGGGAAATATATATTTAGAAAAGTTTTTAAATGCCTGTTTATTACTACTTTACAATAGCAAAACACTAGAGTTGATAAAGTATTTTCTTACAGTAAATAATACTTCCAAAACCATATTTGAGTAATAATTGAGCAGTTTATTAAAAAGTTAAATGCATAATAACCATATGATTCAGAATTCCCACTCTTAGGTGTTTACCCAAAGGCTATAGCAACTTAAGTTCATACAAAGACTTGTATGGAAATATTCATAACAGCTTTGTTTATAACTGCCAAAAATATTCAAATGTCCATTGATCAGTGAATGGATAAACCAACTGTGTTATATCCATAGAATAGAATACTGCTTGGCAATAAAAGGAATTATCTCCTGATACATAACATGGGTAAGTCTCAAAAAAGTGCTATGCTAAATAAGCCAGACACAAAACAGGTTATACATACTGCATGATTCAATCTTTAAACAAACTGTAGGACAGAAGAAAATAATAGTCAGTAGTGGAAAGTGTATCGAAGTTTGCATAAGTCTTGCTATGAGGGTGGAGTGTTGACTGAAAAGCAGATAAGATATATTTTAGATAATGTTTTATATCATGATTGTGGAGATGGTTACATAACTAAGCATATTTTTAACTCATCAAGATATACAATAAAAAGAGGTAAATTTTATTTTATGTAAATTATATCTCAATAGCTATTTTAAATAAATATTAAATAGCCCTGCACAACAGTTACTTTATTCTCAAAGATTCAAGATATGAAGAATAACACAGTGGTAAGTTCCCTGGGTTATCTTTTTTCTCCTATATTCCATATTTGGTACTGGAGTATTTGACAACTCAGAAACATCAACAAGGGCAGATGAAAAAAACCTGCTCTCTCTAGGTAAAAGACCAGGAAAGGATGACCTGCCAAGACAGTAACATTTTGATGATATGTCCCCATCTAACTATAACAAGTGCATTGTCCCCTCTCCCACAGTTTGAAGGGAGGCCAGTTTTGAATCTGGACCTCCATCCTCACTTAGCAGCAAGCACACACCCCTCCCCTTCTCTGGATGATGTCAGAGGCCAAATAAGGAGCCTAAAATTCACTCCCCCTTGGTGGTGAGGAAGCATCCTTGCTTCTCTCTGTAAGTGGAAGATAAGTGGGGAGTATGGGCTTCTACTCCTGCCCAGTGATCATCAAGATTTTTCTCTCCCATATAATGTCAAATGGAAGTGAAAGCTGACTGGAAAACCTAGACTTCTCCTCACACCTGGCAATAATGAGACAGTGCTCTCTTCTTCTGCCATGTATGCAGTGTGAGAGGAGTTCTGTTCAAATACATGGTTCAAATAGGGTTCATAATCTCAATAATTGCAATGTGCAGGTTACAACTGAAAATCTTTCATCATATTAAGAATGATAAAAATCTCAACCTGAATGAGAAAAAACAATCAACAAATGCCAACCCTAAGATGACAGAAATGTTGGAATTACTGCTAAGAATTATAAAGCAACCATCATAAAAGTGCTTCAATGAGCAATTAAAAAATAAGGATAATCATAGTTGTATGACTTGCTCTTTATCATACTGAAATGCTGAGACTACAGCTTTCATCTCTTGACTCACAACTTTACCACAAACATGAAACCTAAAATAAATCTTAATAAATAAATAAATCTTACCAATCCTTTAATAAATTAATTTGATATGTTATTAAAATTAGTAGATTATTTTCAAAAAGAAAAGTTTTGGTGTGTCTAAATTTAAATTTGTGAATGAGAGCATAAGTCTGAAAATTGGCATATTTCCATAAATTTACTTAAATGTATACTTGCCTTTTCTCCACTAATAGACTATAAGTTTCTTGAGGGCAGATACAATCTCTCTATATTTCTATATTTCCTTTAGTGACTAAAACAGTGCCTGTAAAATGAGTGTTCATTGTGTTTATTGACTACAATCAATATATTTATTATATTTTATGACAGGTTAAGATAGTATTTACTTGCTATAGGCTGAATGTTTGTGTACCCCCAAGATTCATATGTTGAAATCTTAATCCCCAACGTGATGGTATTTAGAGGTTGAGGCATTGGGAGGCAATTGAATTTGGATGAGGTCATGGAGGTGAAGCCCCCATGATGGGATTGGTGACCCTATAAAGAGGGGAAGATGCCAGAGCTTTGTCTTTTCAGTATATGAGATTATAACAAGAAAGAATCCATTTGCAAACCATAAAGGGGTCCTCTCCAGACACCAAATCTGTCAGTACCTTGACTTTTGACTTCATAGCCTCTAGATCTGTGATAAATAATGTCTGTTGTTTAAACCATCCAGTCTATGGGAACTTGTTATATTAACCTGAGCTAAGGCTCTACCCCATATCAAAACAAGTAAACTCAGTAAAAATTTGGAAAATTAGGAATTATTCCAAAGTAGGGAAGCAACTGGCTGATTAAATTATTCACCTCTATTATAGCACAATGTAGACACAATGATAAAATACATCCTTTTAGCATAAACAATTTGAATAATAACATGAATATTACATGAATTATATGATCCTTTGCAATGTGTATCAGCCATCTCAAACATTTTACAAATTTTAAATTAGGTAAATTATTGTCAAAACTATATATATTAATGTTTTTACACATAGTCACGAGCCATTAGAACTGAAAAAGTCTTTGCTATAGCATAGCCTAACTTTTCATTTCACAAATTAGAAAACTCAAGACTCCCAAAATGATGTGGTTTGCCTACATCACACAGTCTGTGAGAGAGGGCTGCATTAGGAGTAACATCTCCTGGAACACACACAAAGATTATTTCCATGAGCGTTGGAATCTTTACTTTAAAAAAAATGAGAAAAGAATAATATCTATTTGAGGGTAACATGTCGGGTTAATACAACAAAGCAAAACTCAGGTCAAATGGCTTCACTGGAGAATTCTACCAAACATTTTAAGGAAAATTTAGACCAATCTTACTCAGATTCTTGCAAAAATGTGAAGAAAACACTTCTAAATCCATTTTTTATGACCAGCATTACTCTGATACCAAAGCCAGACAAAAACTCTACAGAACAGATTCAGTGACACTTCTATCAAAATCCCACTGGTGCACTTTGTAGAGATTTTTAAAAATGTGTCCAAAATTCCATATGTAATTTGACTAATGTAATTGAAAGCAAAATTAGGGAAATATTTGCATAACCATATTTATTGCAGTATTATTGACAACATCCAAGATATGGAAATAACCCAAATATTTATTGATGGATAAATGGATTAAGAAAAATTAGAATGTACATATATACATAAAACAGAATATTATTCAGCCTTGAAAAAAAATAGGAAGTCCTGTCACATGCTACAAGAATAGCCTTGAGAACGTTATGCTAAATGAAATAATCTGATCACAAAAAAATACTTTATGATTCCACTTTTATGAGGTATGTAAAGGAATCAAACTCATAGAAACAGATAGCAAAATTGTGGCTTCAGGGCCTGGCAGAGGGGAGGAAATGAGGAATTTTTGCTCAACACACATAGAATTTCAGCTTTGGAAGAAGAAAATATTCTGGAGAACTGTTTTACAACAATGAGAATGTAATTTAACACTATTAAACTATTCACTTAAAACAGTTGAAATGGTAAAAAAAAAAATGCCACAGAAATCATAATATTGAAAATACAACCACACTGGTTCAGAGATGTATATATAAAAAGTAAGAGATGAGAAAAATTCTACCTCTGTACCTATTAATATTTTAGTATTTAAATATATCATAAATGAAATATTATAAATCAATGGATAAAGAGAATTTATTCATAAATTGTACTGTAGCTTTAGTAATGTTTTAAAAAGTGAGCAACAAATCTTAACTGCCAATTCACCAAAGATACACAGATGGCAAAGAAGCATAGGAAGACATGCTTGGTATCCTATATCATTAGGGAACTTCAACATGCAGCAACGAAATCCCACTACACACCTATTACAATGGCTAAAATCCAAAACAAGACAATGTAAAATGTAGTAAGGACATGGAGTGATAGAAACTCTCATTGTTAAATGATAAAAAAGAAAGTTGGCAGTTTCTAACAAAGCTAAACGTAATTTTACCATACCATCCAGAAGTTGAGCTCTTATTTACCCAAATAGTTGAGAATTTAAGCCCATAAAAAATCTAAACATGAAAGTTTCTAGAAGCTTTACTTATAATTACCCAAACTTGAAAGCAATCAAGATGTCTCGATAGGTGAGTGGATGAACAAACTATAATACATCAATACAATAAAGTACTAGTTAGCAGTAAAGGGAAATTAGCTAACAAACCACAAAAAGACATGAAAGAACCTTGAAACCATATGGCTGAGTGAAAGCAGTCAACCTTAAAAGGCAGCAGTAATGTGTGATTCCAATCACATGACATCCTACAAAAGGCAAAATAATATAGATAATTAAATGATCAGTGGTTTCCTAATATTAGGGAGTGAAGGGAAGGGAGGATGAATAAATAGAGCACAGAGCATTTTTAGGGCAGTGAAACTATTCTGAACAATACTGAAAATGATGGATATATAACAGTATTCATTCATCAAATCCTACAGAACTGCACAACATAAAAATAAACCCTAAAAATATTATGGACTGTAGATATAGTAATAATATTAAATATATCAATTTTTAACACTTTTTTATTGATTTATAAACATTTTACAATGTTGTGTCAAATTCCAGTGTAGAGCACAATTTTTCAATTATACATGAACATATAAATATTCATTGTCACATTCCTTTCTGTGAGAGCTACCACAGATATTGTATATATTTCCCTATGCTATACAGTATAATCTTGCTTAACTATACTACAATTTTAAAATCCCAGTCTATCTCTTCCCACCTCCCACCCCATTGGCAACCACAAATCTGTATTCTATGTCTATGAGGTTATTTCTGTTCTGTATTTATGCTTTGTTTGTTTGTTTGTTTGTTTGTTATTAGATTCCACATATAAGCGATCTTATATGGTATTTTTCTGTCTCTTTCTGGCTTACTTCACTTAGAATGACATTCTCCAGGAGCCTCCATGTTGCTGCAAATGGCGTTATGTTGTTGGTTTTTATGGCTGAGTAGTATTCCATTGTATAAATATACCACCTCTTCTTTATCCAGTCATCTGTTGATGGACATTTAGGCTGTTTCCATGTCTTGGCTAACGTAAATAATGCTGCTATGAACATTGGGGTGCAGGTGTCTTTTTGAAGTAGGGTTCCTTCTGGATATATGCCTAGGAGTGGGATTCCTGGGTCATACGGTAAGTCTATTCCTAGTGTTTTGAGAAATCTCCATACTGCTTTCCACAATGGCTGCACCAAACTGCATTCCCACCAGCAGTGTAGGAGGGTTCCCTTTTCTCCACAGCCTCTCCAGCATTTGTCATTTGTGGGCTTTTGAATGATGGGCATTCTGACTGGTGTGAGGTGATATCTCATTGTAGTTTTGATTTGCATTTCTCTGATAATTAGTGATATTGAGCATTTTTTCATGTGCCTTTTGATCATTTGTATGTCTTCCTTGGAGAATTGCTTGTTTACGTCTTCTGCCCATTTTTGGATTGGGTTGTTTATTTTCTTATTGAGTCATATGAGCTGCTTATATATTCAAGAGATCAAGCCTCTGTCGGTTTCATTTCCAAATTTTTTTTGCCCATTCCGTAGGTTGTCTTTTTGTTTTACTTATGGTTTCCTTTGCTGTGCAGAAGCTTGTAAGTTTCATTAGGTCCCATTTGTTTATTCTTGCTTTTATTTCTTCTAGGAGAAAATTTTTGTGATGTATGTGAGATACTGTTTGGCCTATATTTTCCTCTAGGAGGTTTATTGTATCTTGTCTTATATTTAAGTCTTGATCCATTTTGAGTTGATTTTTGTGTATGGTGTAAGGAAGTGTTCTAGCTTCATTGCTTAACATGATGCTGTCCAGTTATCCCAATACCATTTCCTGAAGAGAGTGTCTTTTTTCCATTGTATATTCTTGCCTCCTTTGTCAAAGTAGAGTTGAACAAAAGTTTGTGGGTTCATTTCTGAGCTCTCCATTCTGTTCCATTGGTCTACATGTCTGTTTTTGTACCAATACCATGCTGTCTTGCTGACTGTAGCTCTATAGTATTGTCTGAAGTCTGGGAGAGTTATTCCTCCAACCTCTTTCTTTCTCTTCAGTAATGCTTTGGCAATTCTAGGTCTTTTGTGGTCCCATATAAATTTTATTATGATTTGTTCTATTTCTGTGAAATATGTCCTGGGTCATTTGATAGGGATTGCATTCAATCTGCACATTGCCTTGTGCAGAGTGACCATTTTAACAATATAGATTCTTCCAATCAAAAAGCATGGGATATCTTTCCATTTTTTAAAGTCTTCTTTAATTTCCTTCATCAATGGTTTATAGTTTTCTGTGTATAATTATTTCACCTCCTTGGTTAGATTTATTCCCAGATATTTTATTACTTTGGGTGCTATTTTAAAGGGGATTGTTTCTTTACTTTCTTTTTCTGTTGATTCATTGTTAGTGTAAAGAAATGCAACTGATTTTTGAATGTTAATCTTGTAAACTACTACCTTGCTGAATTCTTCAATCAGCTCTAGTAGTTTTTGTGTGGACCTTTTAAGTTTTTCTATATATAGTAACATGTCGTTGGTGTATACTGACATTTTACCTCTTCCTTTCCAATTTGGATCCCTTTTATTTCTCTCTCTTGCCTGATTGCTGTGGCTAGGACTTCAAGGGCTATGTTGAATAGGAATGGTGATAGTGGGCATCCTTGTCTTGTCTCAGATTTTAGTGGAAATCTTTTGAGTTTTTCACCAATGAGTATTACGCTGGCTGTAGGTTTGTCATATATAGCTTTTATTATGTTGAGATACGTTCCCTCTATACCTACTTTGGTGAGAGTTTTTCTCATAAATGGGTGTTGAATTTTATCAAATGCTTTTTCTGCATATATTGAGATGATCATGTGGTTTTTGTCCTTTCTTTTGTTGATGTGATGTGTTACATTGATTGATTTGTGTATGTGAAACCACTCTTGTGTCCCTGGGATGAACCCCACTTGGTCATGATGTACAATCTTTTTTATGTGTTGTTGGATTCTACTTGCTAATATTTTGATGAGGATTTTGGCATCTATGTTCATAAGTGATATTGGCCGATAATTCTCTTTTTTTGGTGGTGTCTTTGCCTGGTTTTGGTATGAGGGTGATGGTGGCTTCACAGAATGAGTTTGGGAGTATTCCCTTCTTTTCAATCTTCTGGAAGAGTTTGAGAAGGACTGGTATGAGTTCTTCTTTGTATGTTTTGAAGAATTGCTCAGTGAAGGCGTCCAGTCCTGGACTTTTATTTGTAGGGAGATTTTTAATTGCTATTTCAAGTTCATTTCTAGTGATCGGTTTGTTCAAGTGGTCAGATTCTTCTTGATTCAGTCTTGGTGGACAGTATTTTTCCAGAAACTTGTCCATCTCCTCTAGGTTATCCAGTTTGGTTCCATATAGTTTTTCATAATATTCTTGTACCATATTCAGAATTTCTATTTTATTTGTTGTAATTTCTCCATTTTCCTGTCTTATTTTTCTAATTTGTGCGCTCTCTTTTTTCTTCTTTGTGAGTTTTGCCAGAGGTTTGTCGATTTTATTTACTTTTTCAAAAAAACAGCTTTTGGTTTGGTTGATTTTTCTCTGTGGTCTTGTTAATCTCTATTTTATTTATTTCCTACATAATCTTTATAATTTCCTTCCTTCTGCTTCCTTTTGGGGATTTTTGTTCTTCTTCTAAATCATTCAGCTGATGGGTTAAATTGTTTATTTGAGATTGGTCTTCTTTTTTGAGGAAGGCCTGTATCGCTATAAACTTCCCTCTTAGCACTATCTTTGCTGTGCCCCATAGATTTTGAGTGGTTGTGCTTTCATTGTCATTTGTGTCAAGGTATTTTCTAATTTCAGCTTTGATTTCCTCATTGACCCATTTTTTTTAAATAACATATTGTTTAATCTCCATGCTGTCATTTTTTTCTTCTTTGTTTCTCTGTTGTTGATTTCTAGTTTCATGGGATTGTGGTCAGTAAGAATGTTTGAGATAATTTCTATCTTCTTAAAAGTGTTGAGGTTTTTTTTGTGGCCAAGTACATGATCAATATTGGAAAATGTTCCATGTGCACTTGAAAAGAATGTATATCCTATTTTTGGGGGTGTAATGCTCTGAAAATATCCACCAAATCTAGTTTTTCTATTGTATTATTTAATTTCTCTGTTGCCTGATTTATTTTCTGTCTGGAAGATCTGTCTAGTGATGTTAATGTGGAGTTAAAATCTCCAACTATGATTGTATTCCCATCAATATCCCCCTTTATCTCTGTTAGTAATTGTTCTATGTATTTAAGTGCTCCTATATTGGTTGCATATATATTAATGTGTGTAATATCCTCATCTTGTATCACTCCTTTAAGCATTATCAAATGTCCTTCTTTATCTTTCTTTTTTCTTAACATTTTTTATTGATTTGTAATCATTTTACAATGTTGTGTCAAATTCCAGTGTTCAGCACAATTTTTCAGTCATTGATGGACATATACACACTCATTGGCACATTTTTTTCTCTGTGAGTTATCATAACATTTTGTGTATATTTCCCTGTGCTATACAGTAATCTTGTTTATCTATTCTACGTATTTGAAATCCCAGTTCTTTATGTCCTTTGTTTTAAAGTCTATTTTGTCTGAAATCAGTACTGCAGCACCTGCTTTTTTGGCTTTTCCATTTGCATGGAATATCCTTTTCCATCCTTTCACTATCATTCTATATGTGTTCTTCTCCCTAAAGTGGGTCTCTTGTATGCAGAATATTGAAGGTTTCTGCTTTATTATCCAGTCTGCACTCTATGTGTTTTGACTGGGGCATTTAGTCCATTAGCATTTACAGTAATTAATGATAGATGAGCGTTTATTGCCATTTTGAACTTATCTTTGCAGTTGATTTGGTATTTCCTCTTTGTTCCTTTCTTCTTTCTTTTGTGGTTTGGTAATTTTCCTTTGTGTTATCATGGATTTTATTTAGTTTTTGTGACTCCCTTGTAAGTTTTTGGCTTCTGGTTACCCTCTTTCATAAACCTATTAGCCCATTAGTATAACTTTTTATTAAACTGATAGTAACATGATCTCAAACACATCCCACTGAAAAGAAAAGATTTTAAAAAGAGACAAAAAATTGTATATTTCCCTGTCTCCCTCTCCCACTCTCAACGATTTGTATGTCTTCATTTATAAATTCGTGTTTATTTTATTTGTAATTCATGAGTTATCACCTTTCCAGTTGTGAGTTTCTCATTTCTGTAGCATCCTGCTGCTTTTGTATTTAGAGTAGGCCTTTCAATATTTCTTTTAGCATGGGTTTAGTGTTGCTAAACTATTGTAACTTTTTCTTGTCTGTGAAATTATTTACATCTCCTTCTATCCTAAAGGATAGCCTTGCTGGATAAAGTACCCTAGGCTGCATTTTCTTTTCATTCAGGACTTTGAATATATCTTGCCACTCATTTCTGGCCTGTAGTGCTTGTGTAGTGAAATCAGCTGAGAGCCTTATGGGGGTTCCCTTGTAACTCACTCTTTGTTTTTCTCTTGCTGCCTTTAGAATCATTTCTTTATCCTTTACTCTGGCCATCTTGATTATGATGTGTCTTGGTGTGTGTCTATTTAGATTCTTCCTGTTTGGGAACCTCTGAGTTTCCTGTACTTGAATATCTGATTCCTTCTTTAAGTTTGGGAAGTTTTCAGTCATGATTTCTTCAAAAACCTTTTCAATCCCCTTTGATCTTTCTTCCCCTTCTGGGACCCCTATTATGCGAAGATTGGGATGCTTTATATTATCCCATAGGTCCCTTATGGTATTTTCATTTGTTTTTATTTGTTTATCTCATAGCTGTTCTGACTGGGTGCTTTCTGTTTTCCTGTCTTCTAGGTCACTAATTCGTCCCTCTGCATTATGTAGTCGGCTTTGCATAGCTTTTATATCATTCCTCATCTCAGCCAATAAGTTTACCCATTCTACTTGGCTCTGTATAGCTTCAATTTAATTTTTGACATATTTTATATCTCTAAACACTGTTTCTTTTAGTTCCTTCAGTACTTTGATCATCCTTTTTTGAAATCTTGATCTAGTAGGCTATCGATGTCTATTTCGTTGATCATTCTTTCAGGGGATTTCTCTTGTTCTTTTAATTAGGAATGGTTTCTCTGATTCTTCATCTTGCTCATACCTTTCTGGCACTGTGGTTTATGGAGTATCAGTTATCTATTGTGGTCCTTAAGGAGTTTATCTATCTAATGCCTATGTAGGAATAAGACTTAGGAAAAAAAGGAGAGAGAGAGAAAGAATTTTAAAAGAAGGGAGGAAAAAAGGTTTGAAAACAGTGTATAATGAATAATAGAAGAGGAAGTTGAGGCAGAACAGCAATCGGGTTGCGACGTCCTTTTAAAACCTTTAAAAAAAGGGAAAATATGAAAAGATGTAGTTGAAACCAGTGTATAATCAATAACAGGACATCAAAACCCAAGAGAAATAGAAATGAATTAAGAAGTAAAAATTAAGAGGGTGATAGAAAATAGAACAGGTAAAAACAGATTTTTTAAAAAAAAAGGGGGGGATCTGTGTTCTCCTGGAGACTGTGTGCTTTTAATGTGAAGTCTTTCTGTCTTTTTCCTGTTTTGGAAGTTCAGCTTGCTGTTTCCAGAGGCCCTCCATTGGCGCCCTCTTCTGTGCTGCTCCCAGCACCTGTCGGCAAGCAGATCGTGCCTCCTCACAACACTGGGTCAGGTGCAGCTATCCTTTGCTGTGGGCGGGCGGGTCATTGCCCCTCCCGATGCCACAGTCAGATGTTGCAGACTGGCCAGGTAGGAGGGCGAGTCGCGTCCCCTCCCAGCACCTCAGTCAGGGGCTGTGTTCCTGCCGGAAAACCAGGAGGCCGCCCGCCCTCTCCCAGCGCTGGTCACTCAGCTGCTCTGTGCTGCTGCGCACTTCACCTTGGGTTGGCGCTCCGAAGGTGGGCTTGGGGAAGACTGAGGAACAGCCTTGTCTCTGCTCTGGGTCAGAAGCCAGCTACTTGTTTGTCTTGGCGGAGCAAGTTCTCTGAGGGACCAGGATGGAAGGATCCTATCTGCCTAGGGCTGTAGACAAGTCTCAGTCTGGCCTTTGAGGCTGCTAATCCCTTAGGTGTGGATGTAGGTTTCACCCCCACCCCCAACTGGATGCTAAGCTCCGGAGGATATGGCGGCTGTGCCTGAGCCACACCTCTCTTCCCCCAAAAACTTTCCGCGGACTTTCAGAGATGGGGGTATGCACCCTTACCCCCAGGGCACATCAAGCATGTTGTTTTATGGAGGGCCTAGGTTGTTCTGCCCTGTGCACCCACAGCCATGGCACGCAGCCCCCTGCAGTCCCCCGGGGCTGCCTCAGTGCAGCCGCTCCCATCCTCCACCTGGCTCGGGCAGAGGACCTTATCCCAGCTGCTGGCCTGCGTCTCAGGCTGGGTGTCGTGGGGACCCTCCGTGCCCATTTAACTTAGTTCTGTCGGTCAAGGGCTGGTCTGTACAGATCCAAACCTAGGAGGCTCCCCCCTCTGTCCCTCTGGCCTCTCAGTTGGAGAGTAGAGACCCAGGAATGAGCGCCAGTCCTCCTTTGCCGCTCCCTCCCCATGGGACCCATCCCCCTCTGCTTTGCCTTTTCTTCTTTCTATTTTCTTACCAGATTTTTGGTCTCTATCTTTTGAAGAGGGCGATGTTCTGTTGGAGTTCCGCAGGTGCTCTGGTTGGCTGAGTGGGTCTGTGGATGTGAGTCTTGGTGCCTTTGTGGGAGAGGGTGTGCTATGTGCGTCCTTCTACTCCGCCATCTTCTCTCTTCTAAATATATCAGTTTGGCTCACCAATTGTAACAAATGTAAGATGTTAATTTTAGGGAAACTGGGGAGAGTAAAAGTTAAAGTGGAACTCTGTACTTGCTGTTCAATTTTTCTGTAAAACTAAAACTGCTTTTAGAAAGTCTATTAATTTATAAACAAAACAAAACAAAACAAATGATAAAGCTCTCTGTATATTGATAGGAAAAAATCACCACATGTTTGTTGACTTGAAGAAGGAAGATGCAAAATAATGGGTATAGCAGGCTACCATCTGTGTAAAAAGGAGATAATTAAGAAATAAATATTTTATGAGTGTTTACATGAATATAAAAAATCTCTGGAAAGATATACTACACCAGAAAATAATAGTGGTAATCTTTTATATTAGAGGGAAATTTTAAAATACTTTAAAGTGATATTTTATTATCTTGTTGAATGCTAGAAGCACAAAAATATATTTTCTTCTAGAATATTAAACAATTTTTAAGAACTTTCAGTACTCAAGACTTAAGACATTAACCTCCAAAACCCAATCATTCATACATAAACTTCACTTATTTCCATTTGTATAAACTACTTTCAAGTAGAAAATACTTGAACAATACTGAAATAATTGTTCAGCATTGGGTGAAAAACCCAATATTCTGCATTTTCTCAAATATATTTCTAAATTACTATTCACTTTAGCAATGCTGTAAGCAATAGATTCCAATCAAATCATGGTTTAATATGTTAATTATATTTTTCTAATAACATTCAATCACATCAATATATTTAAAATTTATTTGTACTACCAAAAATATCATCCTGTAAGCAAGTCACCAGTGTCAAGCATACTATACTTTAGGGAAAAAACTGTGTTATAAAATGCCATTTAGACTGCTTAAAAAATAACTCTCAGAGGATGAACTAATTAGCATAATGCCTCAAGACTCTGGGACCAAAGAACAAGACTGATTCCAGAGACAGGGAAAGGGTTTCTTGCCTGTTGAAGGATTTATTTATAGAGGTGAAAAAGAGGTTTGAAAATGCTATAGCATAACATTTTTTAAATTGCCTTAAGATCAACTAATTTCCCAAATTTAGTAATTTGAAATTCAATAAAAGCAAGCATCTGTATCTTGTATTTCATCTAAGAAAGTTATGTTGATTTTGTAGCACATTGTTGGAAGTTAGCAAGACTAAATCCTTATCTGTGCAGAAGGACAAAAGCTAAACCTTAAGGTTTCCTTATTTACCTCATATTTCCATTTGGGAATTCTTTGAAGCTAGATATAAGATTTTGCTAAATGCATGAGGTGAGGGGTTTCTTGCTGAGAGGTTAGATCAAGGAGTGGGGTTTCAACTATATTCGAGAAAAATAGGCAGGAAAGATTATCAGGAATATTTATGAGAAAACAAGCAACTAGGAGAGAGGCCACTGAAAGCAAAATCTCTCAGAAAACAAAGGATTATAACAATAGTGAATACATAGCCCAGAAGAGGAAGTAAATAACTAGTCATGTCAGAGAACTTTAATTCACAGTATATTGTTATAAAGATGACATATTATAAGAAATTAAGGAAAGTCCATCTGCTATACAATTGATTGGGCAAAACCTAAGATTGCCTGGAGATTTACATCATTTGTCCAAGTGATAGAATACAATCTCATTCACTGTAGCATCAAAAACAATAAAAATGTAGGAATAAATTTAACCAAAGGGGTAAATATCTGTACAATGAAAAGTAGAAGAGTGAAAAGATAAAGTGAAGAAGAAACAAATGGAAAGGTATCTTGTGTCAAAGGATTGGAAGAATTAATACTGTTAAAATGTCTGTACCACCCAAACCCATCTGTATAACCCATTGAATCCCTATCAAAATTCCACTGGCATTTTCCACAGAAATAGACAAAAAAAATCCTAAAATCAGTATGAACCCACTGTAGATTCTAAGATCCAAAGCATTCTGAAAAAGAAGAACAAAGCTGGAAGGATCACACTTCCTTATTTCAAACTTATTACATAGTAGTAATGATCAAAACAGTATGGCCCTGGCAAAAAATAGACACATAAACCAATGCAACAGAATCAAGAGACTAAAAATAAACTCTCTCATATACATTTAACTAATATTTGACAAATGAGATAAGAATATTCAGTGGCGAAATGATAGTCTCCATTAAGTGGAATTGGGAAAACTGAATAATCACATGCAGAAGGAAAAAAAATGGATCTGTATCTTATACCACTCAGAAAAAACAACTTTAAATATATTAAAGACATGACATAAAATCAGAAACCATAAAACTCTTAGAAGAAAACATGGGGAAAAAGCTCTTTGACATTAGTGTAGACAGTGACTTTTTTGTATATAACAAATACCAAAAGCAAAAGCAACAAAATTAAACATTAGCTGGTAGGACTACAACAAATTAAAAACCTTCTGAATAATAAAGTAAACAATCAGTGTAATGAAAATGCAACATACGGAGTGGGAGAAAGAATTTGTAAGTCATATATCTCATAAGGGTTTAATATTCAAAATATACAAACAACTCATACAAATCAATAGCAAAAAGTCTAAAAAATAGGCATAGAAACTGAATAGACATTTTTTCCTAAGACATATTAATAGCCAGCAAGTACATGGAAATATGCTCCACATCACTAATCATCAATAAAATGCAAATCAAAACACAATGAGATAGTATTTCACATTTTTTGAATGTCTATAATTAGTGTTGGTGAGAATGTAGAGAAAATTGGTCTTAGAAATATTTTTTCTGAAAAAATACCAAAAGGACAGACAACAAAAGCTAAAATAAATAAGCAAGACTATATCAAACTAAAAAGCTTTTGCACAGCAAAATGATGAATAAGTTGAAAAGGCAACCTATGGAATGGCATAAAACATTTGCAACCATACATCTTTAAGAGGTTACTATTCAAAACATAAAAAGAACTCAAACAACTCAAGAGCAATAAAGCAAATAATCCAATTAATAGATGGGCTGAAAATCTGAGCAGACATTTTTCCAAAGGATAAAAACGACCAATAAGTATATGAAAGGGTGCTCAACATCACTTATCATAAGGGAAACTCATATCAAAACCACAGTGGGATAGAACTTCACATCTGTTAGAATAACTATTATAAAAAAAAGACAACAGATAAAAATTGTTTGTGAGGATTTGGAGAAAAGAGGAGCCTTATATACTTTGAGTGGGAATACAAATTCATACAGCTATTATGGATAACAATACTTCTGTTCCTCAAAAAATAAAATAGAACTACCATATGATACAGCAATCCCACTCCTGGCTATATGTCCAAAGGAAAAAAATACCTTACTATAGTTTTCATTTGCATTTTTCTGATCATTGGCATCACTGAGCATCTTTTCATGTGCCTGTTAGCCACCTGTATGTCTTCTTTGGAGAAATGTCTATTTAGGTCTTCTACCAATTTTTTTACTGGAATTTTTTTTTTTTTTTTGATATTAAGGTGTATGAGCATTTGTATATTTTGGAAATTAATCCCTTGTCAGTCATATAATTTACAAATATTTTCTCCCATTCCCTAAGTTCTCTTTTTGTTTTGCTTAATGTTTCTTTTGTGGTGCAAAAGCTCTTAAGTTTCATTAGGTCCCATTTGCTTTTTTGCTTTTATTTCCCTTAATTGTTTTAGGAGACAGAAAAAAATTGCTGTAATTTATGCCAAAGAGTGTTTGGCTTGTTTTCCTCTAGGAATTATATAGCATCCTATCTTACATTTAGGTCTTTAATCAATTTGGACTTTATTTTTGTATATGGTGCTAGAGAATTTCTAATTTCATTCTTTTACATGTAGCTGTCCAGTTTTCCCAGCACCACTTATTGAAGAGGTTGTCTAAACTCCATGGTATATTCTTGCTTACTTTGCCATAGATTAATTGGCTATAAGTCTGTGGGTTTATTTCTGGAGTTTCTATCTTGTTCCATTGATCTACATGTCTGTTTTCATGCTAGAAACATAACGCTTTGATTACCATAGTTTTGTAGTATAGTCTGCAGGTAAGGCACATGATTCTTCCAGTTCTGTTTTTCTTTCTCAAGACTGGTTTGGCTATTTGGGGTATATTGCGTTTTCATACATTTTTTTTTAAATTGTTCCATTTCTGTGAAAAATATAGTTAGTATTTTGATAGGGATTTCACTTAATCTCTATATTGCCTTGGGTAGTATGGCCATTTAAACAAAGATTCTTCTAATCCAAGAATATGGTATAACGTTCCATATGCTTGTGTCACCTTTAAATTCTTTCATAAATATCATAGTTTTCAAGGCATAGGTATTCTACCTCCTTAGATAGGTTTGTTTTAAGTTTTTAACTTTTTTTTTGATGCAATAGTAAATGGGATTGTTTTCTTAATTTCTTTTTCTGCTATTTCATTATTAGTGTATAGACACGCTGCAGCTTTCTGTATATTACTTTTACTGTTTTATTATATATATTTTTTATAAAAGGATAGACAGTTTATAATGTGAAAATTTCTGGTGTACAGCATAATGCTTCAGTCATAGATGAACACAGATATATTCTGTTTCACCATGTTACTACAAAATACCGAATATAGTTCTCTGTGCTAAAAAGTACAAACTTGTTGCTTATTTATTTTATATATATTAGTTAATATCTGTGAATCTTGAACATTGGCCCCTTTTTTAGAATCCTGATATAAATGATATCATATGGTAATTTTCTTTCGCTTTCTGGCTTGTCTTCACTTAAAATGACAATCTCCATGTCTATCCATGTAACTACAAATGGCATTAATTTGTTACTTTTATTGCCGAATAATACCTCATTGAATAAATATACCACAACTTCTTTTTTTCTTTTTTTATTGAGTTATAATCAGTTTACAATGTTGTGTCAATTTCCAATGTAGAGCACAAATTTTAGTTATACATGAACACACTTATATTCAATGTCACATTCTTCATCGCTGTGAGATACCACAAGATCTTGTATATATTTCCCTGTGCTATAACGTATAATCTTGTTTCTTTATTCTACATATGCCTGTCAGTATCTACAAATTTTGAACTCCCAGCCTATACCTTCCTAACCCCCTGCCCCCTGATAGCCAGGGGTTTCTATTCTATGTCTATAAATCTGTTTCTGTTTTGTATTTATGTTCTTTTTTTTTTTTTTTTTTTTTAGATTCCACATATGAGTGATCTCATATGGCATATCTCATTCTCTTTCTGGCTTACTTCAATTAGAATGACATTCTCCAGGAACATCCATGTTGCTAAAATGGCGTATTTTTATGGCTGAATAGTATTCCATTGTATAAATATACCACTTCTTTAACCAGTCGTCCACTGATGGATATTTAGGCTGTTTCCATGTCTTGGCTAATGTAAATAGTGTTGTTATGAACATTGGGGTGCAGGTGCATTTTGAAATAGGGTTCCTTCTGGATATGCCCAGGAGTGGGATGACTGGGTCATGTGGTAAATCTATTCCTAGTCTTTTGAGAAATCTCCATACTGTTTTCCACAGTGACTGCACCAAACTGCATTCCAACCAGCATTGTAGGATACTTCCATTTCCTCCACAGCCTCTCCAGCATTTGTCATTTGTGGACTTTTGAATGATGGCCATTCTGCCTGGTGTGAGGTGATGCCTCATTGTAGTTTTGATTTGCATTTCTCTGATAATTAGTGATATTGAACATTTTTTCATGTGCCTATTGATCATTTGTATTTCTTCCTTGGAGAATTGCTTGTTTAGATCTTCTGACATATTTGGATTGGATTGTTTGTTTTTTTCTTATTAAGTCATACAATCTGCTTATATATTCTGGAGATCAAGCCTTTGTCGGTTTCATCATTTGCAAAAATTTTCTCTCATTCCGTAGATTTTCATTTTCTTTTGCTGATGGTTTCCTTTGCTGTGCAGAAGCTTGTAAGTTTCATTAGGTCCCATTTGTTTATTCTTGCTTTATTTCTATTGCTTGGGTAGACCATTCTAGGAGAACATTTTTGAGATGTATGCCAGATAAAGTGTTGCCTATGTTTTCTTCAAGCAGACTTTTTGAATATTGACTTATGTTTAAGTCTTTAATCCATTTAGAGTTGATTTTTGTGTATGGTGTAAGGCAGTGTTCTAGCTTAATTGATTTGCACACTGCTGTCCAGTTTTCCCAACACCATCTGCTGAAGAGACTGTCTTTATTCCAGCGTAAATTTTTGCCACCTTTGTTGAAGATTAGTTCACCGAAAGTTTGTGGGTTCATTTCTGGGCTCTCTATTCTGTTCCATTGGCCCACATGTCTGTTTTTGTACCAATACAATGCTGTCTTGTTGATTGTAGCTCTATAATATTGTCTGAAGTCTGGGAGAGTTATTCCTGCAGCCTCTTTCTTTCTCTTCAGTAATGCTTTGACAATTCTAGGTGTTTTGTGGTTCCATATAAATTTTATTATGATTGTTCTGTTTCTGTGAAATATATCCTGGGTAATTTGATAGGGATTACATTCAATCTGTAGATTGCCGTGGGTAGTGTGACCATTTTAAAAATATTGATTCTTCCAATCCAGGAGCATGGGATATCTTTCCATTTTTTAAAGTCTTCTTTAGTTTTCTTCATCAATGGCTTATAGTTTTCTGTGTATAATTCTTTCATCACATTGGATAGATTTATTCCTAGGCATTTTATTACTTTGCATGCTCTTTTAAAGGGGATTGTTTCTTTACAATCTTTTCCTGTTGATTCATTATGAGTGTAAAGAAATGCAACTGATTTTTGTACGTTAATCTTGTTACCTGCTACCGTGCTGAATTCTTCGATTAGTTCTGGTAGTTTTTGTGTGGATATTTTAGTGTTTTCTATATAGTATCATGTCATCTGGATATAGTGACACTTTTACCTCTTCTTTTCCAATTTGGATCCCTTTTATTTCTCTCTCTTGCCTGATTGCTGTGGCTAGGAATTACAAGACTATGTTGAATAGGAGTGGTGATAGTGGGCATCCTTGTCTTGTCCCAGATTTTAGTGGGAAGCTTTTGAGTTTTTCACTGTTGAGTACTATGCTGGCTGTAGGTTTGTCATATATAGCTTTTAGTATGTTGAGATATGTTCCCTCTATACTCACTTTGGTAAGAGTTTTTATCATAAATGGGTATTGAATTTTATCAAATGCCTTTTCTGTATCTATTGAGATGATCATGTGCTTTTTGTCCTTTCTCTTGTTGATGTGGTGTATTATATTGACTAATTTGCATATGTTGAACCACCACTGTGTCCCTGGGATGAATGCCACTTGATCATGATGTTACTCTTTTTTGTGTGTTGTTGTATTTTATTTGCTAAAATTTTGGTAAGGATTTTGGCGTCTATGTTCATCAGTGATATTGGCCTGTAATTCTCTTTTTTGTTAGTGTCTTTGCCTGATTTTGGTATCAGGGTGATGGTGGCTTCATAGAATGATCTTGGGAGTCTTCCCTCCTTTTCACTCTTCTGTAGAGAAGGACTAGTATGAATTCTTCTTTGTATGTTTGGTAGAATTCCACAGTGAAGGTCCTGGATTTTCATTTGTAGGGAGGTTTTTTGTTGCTAATTCGATTTCATTTCTCATGATTGGTTTGTTCAAGTGGTCAGTTTCTTCTTAATTCAGTCTTGGTGGACTGTATGTTTCCAGGAATTTGTCCATCTCCTCTAGGTTATCCATTTTTCTTCCATATAGTTTTTCATAATATTCTCATAAGATATTCTGTATTTCTGTTATTTCTTGTAATTTCTCCATTTCCTTTCTTATTTTGCTTCTTTGTGCTCTCTCTTTCTTCTTCTTTGTGAGTTTGGCTGAACATTTAATGATTTTATTTACTCTTTCAAAAAACCAGCTTTTGGTTTCATTGATTTTTTTCCACTGTTTTTTAAATCTATATTTTATTTATTTCCTCCCTGATCTTTTTTATTTCCTTCCTTCTGCTGACTTTTGGGGTTTTTTTGCTTTCCTTTTATTTTTTAATTTTTTATTGATTTATAATCATTTTGCAATGTTGTGTCAAATTCCAGTGTAGAGCACAATTTCTCAGCGATATATGAACAAACATATATTCATTGTCTCATTTTTTTCTCTGTCAGCTACCGTAAGAACCCATATATATTTCCCTGTGCTATACAGTATAATCTTGTTTATCTACTCTACAATTTTGAAATCCCAGTCTATCTCTTCCCACCCCCGCCCCCTTGGCAACCACAACTTTATATTCTATGTCTGTGAGTCTATTTCTGTTTTTTATTTATGTTTTTCTTTGTTTCTTTTTGATATCACATATGAGTATCTCATATGGCATTTTATTCCTTTTTCTGGTTTACTTCACAATGAATGACATTCTTCAGGAACATCCATGTTGCTGCAAATGGCATTTGTGTGTTTTTATGGCTGAGTAGTATTCCATAGTATAAATATACCACCACTTATTTATCCAGTCTCCTGTTGATGGACATATAGGCTGTTTCCATGTCTTGGCTATTGTAAATAGTGCTGCTATGAACATTGGGGTGCAGGTGTCATCCTGAAGTGGGGTTCCTTCTGGATATATGCCCAGGAGTGGAATTCCTGGGTCATATGGTAAGTTTATTCCTAGTCTTTTGAGGAATCTCCATACTGTTTTTCACAGTGGCAGTAATAAACTGCACTCCCACCAGCAGTGAAGGAGGGTTCTCTTTTCTACACAGCCTCTCCAGCATTTGTCATTTGTGGATCTTTGAATGATAGCCATTCTGACTGGTGTGAGGTGAAAACTTATTGTAGTTTTGACTTGCATTTCTCTGATAATTAGTGATATTGAATATTTTTTCATGTGACTATTGATCATTTGTTTGTCTTCCTTGGAAAATTGCTTCTTTAGGTCTGCACATTTTTGGATTGGGTTGTTTGGTTGTTTCTTATTAAGTCATATGAGCTGCTTATATATTCTGGAGATCAAGCCTTTGTCGGTTTCACTTGCAAAAATATTCTCCCATTCCGTAGGTTGTATTTTTGTTTTACTTATGGTTTCCTTTGCTGTGCAGTAGCTTGTAAGTTTCATTAGGTTCCATTTGTTTATTCTTGCTGTTATTTATTCTAGGAGAAAATTTTGGAGATATATGTCAGATAATGTTTTCCCTATATTTTCCTTTAGGAGGGTTATTGCATCTTGTCTTATGTTTAAGTCTTTGATCCATTTTGAGTTGATTTTTGTATATGGTGTAAGGGAGTGTTCTAGCTTCATTGTTTTACATGCTGCTGTCCAGTTTTCCCAACACCATTTGCTGAAGAGACTGTCTTTATTCCATTGGATATTCTTGCCTCCTTTGTCAAAGATGAGTTGACCAAAAGTTTGTGAGTTCATTTCTGGGCTCTCTATTCTGTTCCTTTGTTCTATATTTCATGTTTTTGTACCAATACCATGCTGTCTTGCTGACTGTAGCTCTATAGTATTGTCTGAAGTCTGGGAGAGTTATTCCTCCAGCCTCTTTCTTTCTCTTCAGTAATGCTTTGGCAATTCTAGGTCTTTGATGGTTCCATATATATTTTATTATGATTGTTCTGTTTCTGTGAAATATATCCTGGGTAATTTGATAGGGATTGCATTCAATCTGTAGATTGCCTTGTGCAGTGTGACCATTTTAACAATATTGATTTTTCCAATCAAGAGCATGGGATATCTTTCCACTTTTTAAAGTCTTCTTTAATTTCCTTCATCAATGGTTTATAGTTTTCTGTGTATAATTCTTCCACCTCATTGGTTAGATTTATTCCTAGGCATTTTATTACTTTGGGTGCTATTTTAAAGGGGATTGCTTCTTTACTGCTTTTTTTTTTCTGTTGACTTATCATTAGTGTAAATCAAACTGATTTTGGAACGTTAATCTTGTAACCAGCTACATTGCTGAATTCTTCAATCAGCTCCAGTAGTTTTTGTGTGGACCTTTTAGGGTTTTCTATATATAATAACTTGTTGTCAGCATATAGGGACAGTTTAACTTCTTCTTTTCCAATTTGAATCCCTTTTATTTCTCTCTCTTGCCTGACGGCTGTGGCTAGGACTTCCAAGACTACTGTGTTGAATAGAAGTGGTGATAGTGTGCATCCTCCTCTTCTTCCAGATTTTAGTGGGAAGCTTTTGAGATTTTCACCATTGAGTACTATGCTGGCTGTAGGTTTGTCATATATAGCTTTTATTATGTTGAGATATATTCCTCTATACCCACTTTGGCAAGAGTTTTTATCATAAATGTGTGTTGAATTTTATCAAATGCTTTTTCTGCATCGATTGAGATGATCATGTGTTTTTTGACCTTTCTTTTGTTGATGTGGTGTATTACATTGATTGATTTGCGTATGTTGAATCCTCCTTGTGTCCCTGGGATGAACCCCACTTTGTCATGGTGTATAATCCTTTTTATCTGTTGTTGGATTCTATTTGCTAATATTTTGGTGAGGATTTTGGCATCTATGTTCATCAGTGATATTGGTCTGTAATTCTGTTTTTTGTTAGTGTCTGCCTGATTTTGGTATCAGGGTGATGGTGGCATCATAGAATGAGTTTGGGAGTATTCCCTCCTTTTAATCTTCTGGAAGAGTTTGAGAAGGACTGGTATGAGTTCTTCTTTGTGTATTTGGTAGAATTCCCCACTGAAGCCGTCCAGTCCTGGACTTTTATTTGTTGGGAGGTTTTTTATTGCTATTTTGATTTCATTTCTAGTGATCTGTTTGTACAAGTAGTCAGTTTCTTCTTGACTTAGTCTTGGTGGACATTATGTTTCCAGAAACTTATCCATCTCCTCTAGGTTATCCAGTTTGGTTCCATATAGTTTTTCATAATATTCTCATACGATATTCTTTATTTGTATTTTATTTGGTGTAATTTCTCCATTTTCCTTTCTTATTTTGCTTATTTGTTCTCTCTCTTTTTTCTTCTTTGTGAGTTTTGCCAGAGGTTTGTCGATTTTATTTACTTTTTCAAAAAACCAGCTTTTGGTTTGATTGATTTTTTCTATGGTCTTGTATAATGTCTATTTTGTTTATTTCCTCCCTGATCTTTATTATTTCCTTCCTTCTGCTGCCTTTTGGGTTTTTTTTTTTCTTCCTCTTCTTTTTCTAGTTCTTTTATTTGGTGGGTTAAATTGTTTATTTGAGATTGTTCTTCTTTTTTGAGGAAGGTTTGTATCGCTATAAATTTCCCTCTTAGCACTGCCTTTGCTCTGTCTCATAGATTTTGTGTAGTTGTGCTTTCATTTTCATTTGTCTCCAGGTATTTTTTAATTTCAGCTTTGATTTCCTCATTGACCCATTGGTTTTTTAATAGTGTATTATTTAATCTCCATGTTTTCCTTTTTACCTCCTTTATTTCTCTGTTGTTGATTTCTAGTTTCATGGCACTGTGGTCAGTAAAGATTCTTGAGATAATTTCTATCTTCTTAAAATTGTTGAGGTTTCTTTTGTGCCCAAGTACATGAGCAATCCTAGAAAATGTTCCATGTGCACTTGAAAAGAATGTGTATCCTATTTTGGGGGGTGTAATACTTTGAAAATATCCACCAAATCTAATTTTTCTATTGTAATGTTTAGTTTCTGCTCTTCTTTTCAATTTCTTTTATGTGGTGTGTTAGGTTGTTTTTTTGAGATGGTTCCTCTTTTTTTTTTTTCCCCAAGGGAGACTTGTATCAGTATAAACTTCCATCTTAGCACTACCTGTGCTGAATCCTATACATTTTGTGTGATTGTGTTTTCATTTTCATTTGTCTCATTGTATTTTTTAATTCCAACTTTGATTTCATCATTGACCCATTGGTTTTTTTTAGTAGCATGTTGTTTAATCTGCATGCTTTCCTTTTTTTCTCCTTTGTTTCTCTGTAGTTGATTTCTAGTTTCATGGCATTTTGGTCAGTAAAGATGTTTAAGATAATTTCTAACTTCTTAAAATTCTGGAGGCTTCTTTTGTGCCCAAGTACATGATCAATCCTGGAAAATGTTCCATGTGCACTTGAAAGGAATGTATATTCTATTTTGGGGGTGGAGTAATGCTCTGAGTATATCCACGAAGTCTAATTTTTCTATTGTATCATTTAATTTCTCTGTTGCTTTATTTATTTTCTGTCTGCAAGATCTGTCTACTGATGTTAATGCATTGTTAAAATATCTGAAATTCATAGTATTCCCATCAATGCCCCCTTTATCTCTGTTATTAATTGTTTTATGTACTTTGGTGCTCCTATTTTGGGTGTGTATATATTAACTAATGTAATATCCTCAATTTGCTTTACACTCTTAATCATTATAAAATGTCCTTCTTTATCTTTCTTTATGGCCTTTTGCTTTAAGTCTATTTTGTCTGAAATCAGTACTGCTATACCTGCTTTTCTGGCTTTTCTATTTGCATGGAATACCATTTTCCATTCTTTCACTCTCCATCTATATGTGTCCCTCTCCCTAAAGTGGGTCTCTTGTATGCAGCATATTGAAGGTTCTTGCTTTCTTATGCAGTCTGCGACTCTATGTCTTTTGTCTGGAGCATTTAGTCCATTAACATTTACAGTAATTCATGATAGATGTGTGTTTTTTCCATGTTGAACTTATTTTTGCAGTTGATTTGGTATTTCCTCTTTGTTCCTTTCTTCTTCCTTTTGTGGTTTAATAATTTTCCTTTTTATTATCATGGATTGTATTTACTTGTTGTGAGTGTCCTGTAAGTTTTTGCATGTGGTTACCCTTTTTTGTAAGTCTATTAACCCATTACTCTAACTGTTTGTATTAAACAGATAGTAATATAGCTCAAACCCATCCTACTGAGAACAAAAAATTTTAAAAAGAAAAAAAAACACTATATTTTCTTGCTTCCCTCTCCCATTCTTAATGATTTAAATGTGTTCTTTTACAATATCGTTTTTATTCTATTTGTAATTCATGATAGTTATCACCTTTCCAGTTATGAGTTTCTCACTTCTGTAGCATCCTGCTTCTTTTATGTTTAGATTTGATTTTTCAATATTTCTTTTCGCATGGGTTTAGTGTTGCCAAACTCTTCTAGTTTTTGCTTGTCTGTGAAATTTTTATCTCTCCTTCTATTCTAAAGTATAACCTTGCTGGATAAAGTATCCTAGGCTTCATCTTTTTTTCATTCAGGACTTTGAATATATCTTGCCACTCCTTTCTGGCCTATAGTGTCTGTGAAGACAAATCAGCTGAAAGCCTTATGGGGGTTCCCTTGTAACTCACTCTTTGTTTTTCTCATGCTGCCTTTAGGATCATTTCTTTATCCTTGACTCTGGCCATCTTGATTATAATATGTCTTGGTGTTGGTCTCTTCGGGTTCTTCCTGTTTGTGACCCTCTGAACATCCTGTACTTGGATATCTGATTCCTTCTTTAGGTTTGGGTAGTTTTCAGTCATGATTTCTTCAAATACCTTTTCAATCCCCTTTGCTCTTTCTTCCCCTCTGGAACCCCTATTATGCAAAGATTGGGATGCTTTATATGATCCCCTAGTTATCTTATATTGTTTTCATTTATTTTTATTTGTTTTTCTCTCAGCTGTTCTGATTGGTTGCTTTCTGTTGTCCTGTCTTCTAGGTTACTTATTCATTCCTGTGCATTATCTAGCCTGCTTTGTACAGCCTTTAGTTCAGCTGTCATCTCAACAAATGTGTTTTCCAATTTTACTTGGCTCTTCTTTATAGCTTCAATTTCACTGTTGACATATTTTATATCTCTAAACACTATCTCTTTTAGTTCCTTTAGTAGTTTGATCACTCCTTTCTTGAAATCTTGATCTAGTATGCCATCAATGTCTGTTTCACTTATTCTTCTATCAGGGAATTTCTCTTGTTCTTTTAATTGGAGTGGTTCCTCTGCTTCTTTATCTTGCTCATCTCTTTCTGTCACTGTGGCTTATGGACAATTAGTTATCTATTGTGGTCCTTAAGGAGTTTATTTATTTATATATCTAAAGCTCCTGCTGGAATAAAACTTAAAAGAATAGAGAATTTTAAAAGAAGGGAAAAAAATTTTGAAAACAGTGTATAATCAATAACAGAAAAACAAGTTGAAGCAAAATAACCATCGACAAGACGTCTTTTAAAAACCTTAAAAGAAGGAGAAAAGAACAAAAAAAATTGAAACGAGTATAATCAATAACTGGAGATCAAAACCAAGAGAAACAAAAATGAAATGAGGTGGACCTTAAAAAATAATAATAATAAAAAATATTTTAAAAGAAAAATTAAAAAGGGATTAAAACTGGAGACATATACAATTGTTTAAAAAGTAAAAATTAAATAGATAATAGGAAATAGAACAGATTTTAAGAAAGAAAAAAAAATCGATGTGTTCTTGTGAAGACTGTGCACTCTATGATTTTCTTGATAGGTCTTTCTGTCCTCTCCCTGCTGCATTAACTCAGCTTACTTCTTTCAGAGTCCCGCCATTGGTGCCCCTGTTCTCTGCTGCTTTCAGTGCTGTTTGACAAGCAGACCATGCCCCCTCCCAACACTGTGGTCAGATGCTGTACTCTTACATGGTGGGTGGGTGGGTCACTCCAGCTCTTGATGCAGTGGTCAGATGCTGCGCTAGTGCAAAGTATGAGGGCAGGTCCCGTCCTCTCCCTGCACCACAGTCAGGTGCTGCTCTCTTGCCAGGAAGGTGGGTGGTCACCCGCCTTCTCCTGGCACTGGTCACTCCCCTGCTCTGTGCAGTTTCCCGCTCAGCCTTCGGTCTGTGCTTCATACGCTGGCTCACGGAAGATGGCAAAATGGCCCCACTCCTGCTCCATGCCAAAACTCAGCTCCTTGTTTATTTGTCTTGGAGGCACGAATTCTCAGAGGTACTCAGGCAGAAGGATCCTATCTACCTCGGGCTGTAAACGTCTCATCTTGCCTTTGAAGCTGCTAAGCCCTTAGGTTCAGATTCAGGTTTCAACCCCGCCCCCACCTTGGTGCTAAGCACCAGAGGATATGACTGCTGTATATCACACCTTTTTTATCCAGTCACATGTTGATGGACTTTTAGGTTATTTCCCTGTCTTGGCTTTTGTAAATAGTGTTGCTATGAATATTGGGGTGCATGTATCTATTTGAATTAAGATTCCTTCTGGAAATATGCCCAGGAGTGGTATTGTTGGATCACATTGAAAGTTTCTTTTAATCTTTTGAGTAATCTCCATACTGTTTTCCATAACAGCTGCACCAAACTACATTCCCACCAACAGTGTAGGAGGGTTCCCTTTTTTCCATACTTTCTCCAGCATTTGTCATTAATGGACTTTTGAATGATGGCCATTCTTACTGGTGTGAGGTAATACCTCATTGCAGTTTTGGTTTGCATTTCACTGATTATTAACACTACTGAGCATTTTTCATATGCGTATTGGCCATTTGTATGTCTTCTATGGAGAATTGCTTGTTTAGGACTTTAGCCCATTTTTGGATTGGGTTGTTTGTTTTTTCTTATTAAATTGTAAGAGCTGTTTATATATTCTGGAGATTATGCCATTTTCAGTCATATCTTTTGCAAATATTATCTCCCATTCCGTAGGTTGTCTTTTTGTTTTGCTTACGATTTCCTTTGCTGTGCAAAAGCTTATAAATTTAATTAGGTCCAATTTGTTTATTATTGCTTTTATTTCTATTGCCTGGGTAGCCTGCCCTCGGAGAACATTGCTAAGATTTATGTTGAATAATGTTTTGCCTATATTTTCTTCTAAGAGGTTTATACTGTCTTGTCTTAAGTGTAAATGTTTAAGCCATTTTAGTTTAATTTTGTGTATGATGTAAGGAAGCATTTTAACTTCATTACATGTAGCTGTCCAGTTTTCCCAAAACCATTTGCTGAAGAGACAGTCTTATACCATTGTATGTTCTTGCCTCCTTTGTCAAAGATTAATTGACTAAAAGTTTGTGGGTTTATTTTTGGGCTCTCTATTCTGTTCCATTGATCCATATGTCTGTTTTTGTACAAATACCATGCTGTTTTGATTACAGAAGCTCTGTAGTATTGTCTGAAGTCTGGGAAGTTTATTCCTCCAGCTTCATTCTTTTTATTCAATGTTGTTTTTGTGATTGTGGGTCTTTTGTAATTCCATATAAATTTGAGGACTGCTTTTTCTAGTTCCATGAAGAGTATCCTGGGTCATTTGATAAAGATGGCATTAAATATTTTGGCAGTATGGCCATTTTCACGTTATTTCTACCTATCCAAGAACATGGGATATCTTTCCATTTCTTTACATCATCTTTTATTTCCTTAGTCAATGTTTTGTAGTTCTCTGTATATAATTATTTCACATCCTTGGTCAGATTTATTCCTATGTATTTTAATTTTGGATGCAGTTTTAAAAGGGTTATTTCTTTACTTCCCTTTTCTTATATTTCAGTGTTATTGTAAAGCAATACAACTGTATGTTAATCTTGTATCCTGCTACCTTAGCCGAATTCTTTTGTCACCTCTAGTAAATTTTGTGTTGAGCCTTTAAGGTTTTCTATATATACTATTATGCCATCCACATATAATGAAAATTTTACCTCTTCTCTTCCAATTTGGATTCCTTTTGTTTCCTTTTCTTGGCTACTTGTTATGGCTAGGACTTCCAATACTATATTGCAAAGAAGTGGTCAGAGTGGGCACCCTTGTCTTACTCCAGATTTTAGCAGAATGGCTTTAAGCTTTTCACCACTGAGTATTACAATGGCTGTAGGTTTATCATAAATAGCTTTTAGAATGTTGAGATATATTCCCTCTATACCCACTTTGGTTAGTGTTTTTATCATAAATGGGTGTTGAATTTTATCAAATGCTTTTTCTGCTTCTATTGAGATGATCATGTGCTTTTTGTCCTTTCTCTTGTAGATATGGTGTATCATTGATTGATTTGTGTATTTTGAACCATATTTGTGTCCCTGGGATGAATCCAACTTGATCATGATGTATGATCTTTTTTATGTGTTGTTGAATTCTATTTTCTAATATTTCATTGAGGATTTTTACATCAATATTCATTAATGATATTGGCCTATAGTTTTCTTTTATGGTAGTGTCTTTGCCTGCCTTTGGTATGAGGGTGATGGTGGCTTCATAGAATGAATTTGGGAGTATTCCCTTCTCTTCCGTCTTTTGAAAGATTTTGAGAAGCATTGGTATGAGGATTTTTTTTTTTTTTTTGCATGTATGAAGAATTCCCCAGTGAAGCCATCTGGTCCTGGACTTTTCTTTGCAGGGAGTTTTTTTTTTATTTCTTATTCTATTTCATTTCTAGTAATTAGTGTATTCAGATAATCTTATTTCTTCTTGATTCAGTTTTGGTGTACTGTATGTTTCTAGAAACTTGTCCATATCTTCTATGTTGTCCAATTGATTACCATATAGTTCTTCATAGTATTCTCTTATACTTTTTTTTCATATTTCTGTAGTGTTGGTTGCAATTTCTCCATTTTCCTGTCTTATTTTGTTTATTTGTGTCACCTTTTATTCTTTGTGAGCATGAGGTTTTAGATTTTGTTTACTCTTTCAAAAAGCCACCTCTTGGTTTGATTGATCTTTATATTGTTTTCTAATCTCTATTTTATTTTTCTTCCCTTATCTTTATTATTTCTTTGCTTCTGCTGACTTTAGGTTTTGCTTGCTCTCCTATTTCCTTTTTTTTTTTTTTCTTAGTGGTAGGTTAGGTTGTTTATTTGAGATTGTTCTTGTTTTTTCAGAAAGCCCTTTATCACTATGAATATCCCTCTTAGGACTGCTTTTGCTGCATCCCATAGGTTTTGTGTGGTTGTGTTTTCATTGTTGTTTGTCTGAAGATATTTTTTAATTTCTTCTTTCATTTCATCATTGACCCATTTTATTTTTAGTAACATGTTGGTTAGTCTACATGCTGTCATTTATTTCCTCGTTTTTTTGTTGTTGTTGATTTCTAGTTTCATGCCATTGTGGTCAGAGAAGATGCTTGAAATACTTTATATCCTCTTAAATTTGTTGAGGCTTCTTTTGTGACCAAATATGTGGTCTATCCTAGAGAATGTTCCATGAGCACTTGAAAAGAATATATATTCTATTTTGAGGGAATGTAATGTCTTAAAAATATCAGCCAAGTCCAACTGTTCTATTGTATCATTTAGTAACTCTGTTGCCTCATTGATTTTCTGTCTGGAAGACCTGTTCAATGATGTTAGTGTAGTGTTAAAGTTTCCTACTATTATTGTATCCCCATCAATTTCTTCATTTATGTCTGTTAGTATTTGTTTGATACATTTGAGTACTCCTATATTGGGTACATATATGTTAAAGAGTGTAGTATCTTCATCTTGTATTACTCCTTTAATAATTATAAAATATCCTTCTTTATCTTTCTTTATAGCCTTTGTTTTAAAATCTATTTTGTCTGCTATCAGTATTACTACTTCTGCTTTCTTGTCATTTCCATTTGTATGAGATATATTTTTCCATTCTCTCACTTTCAATCTATGTGTGCCCTTCACTCTTGTAGGCAGCATAATGTCGGCTTTTCTTTATTTACCCAATGTACCACTCTATGCCTTTTGATTGGAGCATTTGTTCTATTGACATTTATAGTAATTATTGATAGATGTGTGTTTATTGACATTTTGAACTTAGTTTTCCAGTTGATTTGGTATTTCCTCTTTGTTCCTTTCTTTTTCTTTTTGTGGTTTGATAATTTTATTTTGTATTAGCTTGGTTTCTTTTTTAGATTTTTGTCACTCTATTGTATGGTTTTGATTTCTGGTTACCCTGTTTTTAAATTATATTAACCCATTATTATATCTGTTTGCTTTAGACTGGCAGTTATGTAAGCTCAAACACATTCTAAAAAGAATGAAGAAAAAGAAAAGAAAAGAAAAAAAAAACAACAGAGAGAGCAAAAAAAAATCTATATTTTCTTTCTCACCTCTTGCACTTTTTATGATTTTGATGCCCTTTTTTTTTTTTTTTTGAATCTTCATGTTTATTCTCCTGCAATTCATTGTAGTTATTACATTTCCAATTATGGTTTTCTCACTTGTATATCTTCCTGCTTCTTTTCTATTTAGGGTAGACCTTTCAATATTTCTTTTAGTATGTGTTTAGTATTGCTGAATTCTTTTAGTTTTTGTTTGTTTGTAAAATTCTTTACTTCTCTATTTATTCTAAAGTATGGTATTACCAGATAGCATATCCTAGGTTTCAGCTTCTTCTCCGTCAAGACTTTAAATATATCTTGCCACTTCTTTCTGGCCAGCAGGGTGTGTGTAGAGAAATCAGATGAAAGCCTTATGCGGGTTCCCGTGTACCTAACTCTTTGTTTTTATCTTGCTGCCTTTAAAATCCTTTCTTTATCTTTAACTTTGGTCATCTTAATTATAATATTTCTTGACATAGGTCTGCTTGGGTTCTTTTTGTTTGGGACCCTCTGTGCTTTCTGTACTTGGATATCAGTTTCCTTCTTTAGGTTTGGAAAGTTTTCAGTCACAATTTCTTCAAATACCTTTTCAATTGCCTTTTCCCTTGCTTCTTCTTCTGCAATCCCTATTATACATAGGTTGACATGCTTTATATTATCCCATAGGTCCTTTATATTGCTTTGTTTGATTTTTACTTGCTTTTCTGTTGCTATTCTAATTAGGTGACTTCTGTTATCATGTCTTCTAAGTCACTTATTCTTTCTTCTGCATTATCTAGTCTGTTTTTGACTGCTTTTAGCTGGGGGTCTCATCACAGCCATTGAGTTTTCCATTTTTAATTGGCTCCTCTTTATAGTTTCTATTTCTTTTTCATAGTATTCTGTCCCTATTCATAGCCTCTCTTATTTCCTTTAGTGCTTTTGTTCTCCCTTTTTGAAGTCATGACCTAGTATATTGTCAATGTCTATCTCATTGTTCATTCTTTTACTGGACTTCTCGTTATTTTTATTGAGAGTGGTCCCTCTGCTTCTTCATTTTTCTTATATTTCTATGGCTCTATGGATTTAGGAATATCTGTTATCTAATTTTGTCTTGAAGGGCTGATGTTTGTTTGTTTGTTTGTTTTTGTTTAAAGTGGGACCATTCCTGTGTAGACTGTGTGTGTCATAGTTTTGTTGCAAGTTCTGCTCTTAATATGGATGGTTGCCACATCTTTCTTCCATGTGTGTTGGCTGTTATCCCTTTGAGTGAGGTGACAGTTTGGTTGGTGTTGTGGGGATCAGAGTCTGTCCTGATTATTGATTTTGAGCAGGGTCTCCTTTTGTGTTCTGTGGTTGTCACAGCCTTGACAGGGGCCTGGTCTGCTCCCTTGTCACTGGAACAGAGGCTTCTAGACCCATTTCTGAGCTGTGATGTGTGATATGTAGTGTTGTAGTGATTCAACTGGGGAGAGGAGCCACTGATTATACCTCCGCAGAAAATGTTCACTGGGAAGTGCCTTCTGTGGTCTTGGCTATCATTTATTATGCAGATTTACAAAGTACTCTTTGTTGATTCTTCCTTTGTCCCTTCCTTAGCTGCAGGAATATCAGCCACCTTCTCTGGTATGCCCCAGGTTCTGGGCCCCTTGGAACCTCAATTGCAGATCTGCCAATGTCAGGCACTAGGACCCACAGTTGCAAATGTGCAGTCACACACCTGAATCCATGGTGTTCCACAAGGTTAGTGCAGACCTCAACCCTGCCTTCGCATACAGTATTGTACACTGGCCTGTTGTAAATACCTGTACTTGCCCCCACTGTGTGCCATAGTTCTGCTCACTGCCTGTTTGTCCCTGAGTCACAGGTTCACAAAAGCACCAGTGGAGCAAATCCACTTTCTCTGCCTGGATCTGTAATCAAATCTCAGTCCTGCCTGTGAATATGCAGGTCCTCTGAGCATGGATTCAGCTTTAAGCCCTGCCTCTGAGCAGAAGCAATGGCTATGACCCAGCTTCACCTCTTTTCTCATAAGAACACACAAACAATGAAGCCATTTTCTTGATGACTCTGGTTAAAGATTTATCAAGTTTGTTTATTTTTTCAAAGAGCTAATTCTTATTTTCATTGATCTTTTCTATTTTTTTAGCCTCTATTTCATTTATTTCTGCTCTGATCTTTCTTTGCTTCTATTAACTTTGGGTTTTGTTTGTTTTTCCTCTAGTTGCTTTTGGTGTAAGGATAGGTTGTTTCTTTGAGATTTTTCTTGTTTTCTGAGGTAAGCTTGTATCACTATAAACTTCCCTCTTAGAACTGTTTTTGCTGTGTCCCATAGGTTTTACATTATCTTGTTTCCAGTTTGATTTTTCTCCAGTTATTTTTATTTTTTCTTTGATTTTTTTCAGTGATTCATTCATTGTTTAGTAGCAGATGGTTTAGCATCATGTGTTTGGCTTTTGGCAACTTTTTTTCTTGTACTTGATTTTTAATCTCGTAGTGTTGTGGTCAGAAAAGATGTTTGATATGATTTCAATTTTCTCAAATTTACAGAGGCTTGCTTTGCAGCCCAGCATGTGATCTAGTCTGGAGGATGTTCCATATGCACTTGAAAAAATGTGTATTCTCTTTGTTTCAGATGGAATGCTTTATAAATATCAATTAAACCCATCTGTATAATATGTCATTTAAGTCTTATGTTTATTGAATTTTTGTCTGGATGATCTGTCCATTGATGTACATAAGACCATAAAATTCCCCACTATTATTGTGTTCTGTTTGTTTCTCCCTTTATGTCTGTTAACATTTACCATATATACAGAGATTTTTCTATGTTAGGTGCATATATATTTACAATTATTATTTTTTCTTCTTGGACCGATCCTTTGATCATTATGTAGTGTCATTCTTTATCTCTTGTAATAGCCTTTATTTTAAAGTCTGCTTTGTCTGATATAAGTATTGCTACTCTGGCTTTCTTCTTATTTCCACTTGCATGGAATACTTTTTATTTAATCCCCTCAGTTTCAGTCTGTATTTGTCTCTAGATCTGAAGTGAGTCTTTAGTAGGCAGCAAATCTACAGGTCTTATTTTTGTATCCATTCAACCAGTCTGTGTCTTTTACTAGGAGCATTTACTCTATTTACATTTAAGGTAATTATCAATAGGTATGTTCTTCTTGTCATTTTGTCCATTATTTTGGATTTTTTTCTTTTTTTTCTTTTTTTTTGTTCTGTTCTCTTGTGATTTGCTGACTATCTTTAGTTTTATGTTTGGATTCCTTTTTCTTTTTTGTGTGTATATCTATTATAGAGTTTTAGTTTCACTTTATATATGGAATCTAAAGGGGAAAAGTAGCTATCTTAATATCATACAGAGAGGACTTGAGAGCAAGGAAAGTTATCAGGGATAAAAAGGCACACTACTTAATGACAAAGGGGTAAGTTCTCCAAGAAGAAATTACATTTCTTAATTTGTGTGTGCCTAAGAAATGAGCATCAAAATATGTGAGGTAAAAACTGATAGAAATGAAATGATAAATAGATTAATCTACTGTTATTGTTGAAGACTTCAGTGCCCCTCTATCAGAACTGGACAGATCCAGCAGTCAGGAAATCACTAAGAACATAGTTCAACTCAACAGCTTGATCAACTGGGTATATTGTACATCTACAGACTATTTTGTCCTAAAACAGAATACACATTCTTCTCAGGCTCACATGGAACATCTGCAAAGATAGACCACATTACATGTCATAAAACACATCTTAACAAATATAAAATAATATAAATTATACAGGATCTTCTCTCAGACCACAATAAAATTAAATGAGAAATCAATAACAGAAAGATAGTTGGAAAATTCCTAAATACTCAGAGATTAAACAACACATTAAAAATAACACATAAGTTAAATAAGAAATCTCAAGAGAAATTTAAAAATACTTTGAACTAAGTGAAAATGAAAATTCAACATATCAAAATTTATGGAATGCATTCAAAGTTTAGATGGAATTTTATAACATTGAATGAATATATTAGAAAAGAATAATGTTCTAAAATCAAATAATCTAAGCTTACACCTTAGGAAACTAGAAAAATAAGAGCAAGGTAAATCCAACATAAATAGAAAAAAAAATGAAATAATAAAATTAGAGCAAAATCAATGAAATTCAAAAAGGAAATCAAAACATAAAATTAAAACCAAATGTCTATCCAAGCTAACCATGAAAAATTAGTGAAGGAACAAACTATTAGTATCAAAAATATATGAGGGGGCATTATAACAGGTCTCATAGACATTAATAGAGTAATAGAGGAATATTATGAACAACTCTTTGCCACAAATGTGATACCCTAGATGAAATAAATCAAATCTCTGAAAGACAATTTGCAAATACTCACAAAAGAAGACATCTACATTTGGAATAGATCTATACTTAAAAAATAAAATGAGTCATTAATTAAGAACATCTGAAATAGAAAACATCAGGCCCAGATGGGTCTACTGTGAATTCTACCAAATATTTAATGGATAAATTATACCAGTTCTCCACAATCTTTTTCAGAAGATTGAAACAGAGAGAATACTTTCATATTCATTATATGAAGCCAGAATTACCTTAATAGCAAAATCAGATAAAGATATTACAAGAAAAATAACTACAGACCACTATTTCTATGAACATAAATGCAAAATCCTCAACAATATATTATCAAGTTGAATCCAACAATGTACAAAATGAATTATGTACCACAACTACATGGGATTTACCCAAAGTATGCAAAGCTGATTTAACATTTGAAGTTCAATTAATTTAATTCATCACATTAACAATCTAAGAAAGAAAACTCACAAGATCATATCAGTAGATGCAGTAAAAGCATTTGACAAAATTCAACAACCATCCATGATAAAACTGTTACTAACTAGAAACAAAGGGGAACCTCCTTAACTTGATAAGGAATAACTATAAAAATATCTACAGTTATAATCATATTCAATGGTGAGAAACTTGAAGCTTTCCCATTAAAATCAGGAGTACGGCAAGGATGCCACATCTCACCACTGCTTTTCAGCTTAATACTGGAAGTACTAGCTAATTCAATAAGACAAGGAAAAAAAGATGTACAGACTATGAAGGAAGAATTAAAACTGTCTTTGTTCTCAGATGACATTATCACTTATGCAGAAAATCTTAAAGAGTCAAAATAATTCCTGGAACTATAAATTATTATAGTAAGCTTACCAATACAGTGTTAATGTACAAATGTCAATCACTTCTTATATATTAACAATGAATAAGAGAAATTTGAAATTGAAAACACAATATCACCCATATTAGCACCCCCCAAAATCAAACACTTAATTATAAATCAAATAAAATATGTAAGAAGATCTACATAAGGAAAGCTAAACAACTGATGAAAAAATCAAAGGAGAACTAAATAAATGGAGTGATATTCCATGTTCATGAGCCATGAGGAAGGCTCAATATTGTCAAGTTATCATTTCTTCAAAACTTGATCTATAGATTAATACAATCCCAATAAAAGTCCTAGCAAGTTATTTTATGAATATTTACAAAAGTTATTCTAAAATTTATTTGGAGAGACAAAAGGCCCAGAATAGTCAACATAACATTGAAGAACAACAAAAATTTGGAGGACTGACATTTCCTGTACTAAACACTTATTATAATTTAACAGTACTTATTAAAAGAATAGACAAATAGATCAATAGAAAAGATAGAACAGAATAGAGTGCCTAAAAATAGACACACATAGTTAGAGTCAACTTATCTTTGACAAAGGAGGAAAGGCAGTAAAATGGAGCAAAAATAGTCTTTTCAACCATTGATACTAGAACAACTGGACATCCACATGCAAAAAAGAATGAATCTAGACACAGACCTTACAGCTTTCACAAAAATTAACTCAAAATGGATCAGAGATCTTAATGTAAAACTCAAAACTATAAATCTCCTAGAAGTTAACATAAGAGAAAATCCAGATGACCTTGGGCTTGTAATGACTTTCTACATATAAAGACCAAAAGCATGATCCACGAAAGGAATAATTAGTAAGTTGGACTTCATTGAAACCAAGACTATTTGTGTGTGAAAGACACTGTGAAGGAAATGAGACAAAGCACAGACATGGAAAAATGTTTGCAAAAGATATATCTGAAAAAAGAACTGTTATCAAAAATATACAAAGAACTCTTAACGCTCAACAATAAGAAAACAAACAACCAAATTAAAAAGTGGACCAAACCTCACCAAAAAGATACAAAGGGGCCAAGTAAGCATGTGAAAGAATGTCCACATCATATGTTATCAGAGAAATGCAACTCAAAGCAATAGACATCCCTGAACATCTACTAGAAAGGTCAAATCAAACACCAAATGGTGGTGAGAATGTGGAGCAATGAGAACTCTTCATTACTGATGGGAATGTGAAATGGTACAACTAATTTGGAAGACAGTTTAGCTATTTCTTACCAAACCAAACATACTTTTTCCATACAATCTAGCAACTGTTCTCCCTTGTGTTTATTCAAGGGAGTTGAAAATTTATATCCACACAAAACCCTACAGAAAGCTTTAGTCATAATTACCAAAACTTGGAAGTAAAACAAGATGACTTTTAGTAGGTGAATGGATAAACTGTGGTACATTCAGACAATGGAACAGTACTCAGTGCTAAAAAGAAATAAGTATTCACATCGTGAAAAAACATGGAGGAAACAAATATATATTACTAACTGAAAGAAGCCAATCTGAAAAGCCTACGGATTACATGATTCTCACTGTATGGCATTATATGAAAAGGCAAAGCTATGAAGACAGTAAAAAGATCAGTGATTGCCAGGGGTCAGGGAGGAGGTAGTTATAATAGTTATAAATAGATAGGGCACAGGGGACTTTTAGGGCAGTGAAACTATTCTGTATGATATTATAATGGTGGTTACATGTCATTATATCTTTTTCCAAACCCATAGAATGTACAAAACCAAGAATGAGCCAGAAGCTATGGATGATAATGATGTGTCAACATGGGTTCATCAGTGTAACAAATGTACCACTATAGTGGGAGATGTTGATAATCAGAGAGGCATTTTTTGTGTGGAGGCAGAGAGATGTATAGAAATTCTCTGTACCTTCTGCTCAATTTTGCCTTGAAACTAGAACCACTCTAAAAATAAAATCTATTTAAAAACAAATGGACATAATAAACAGTGAAAAAAGGTTGCAAATAATATGTACAGTATGACCTTTTATGAAAAATATGTACACAAATGTATGCTTATGGCTAGAACAAATGTAAAAGACTATACATCAAAATACTACTAGTAGTTATCTTCAAGTATAATACAATTTTTTTTCATAATTTCATGCATTTGTAACTTTTTATACAAGTTATTAAAATAAAGTATTTCTATTTTGGAAAACAAAAATCAGTAAGTAAAAATCTTTTGGACATTTATGACATTTCTTTTTTCAAACAGTGTATGTTTGCATTAGTAAACCAAATATTAAAGATATTTTATATTTACAAAAAAAAGGGGCTTGCACCATATTCATTTCACGTTATGAAGCTAAAATCAATACCAAACTGTTTCTACTGTTGATTTGGCCTGATCTTCATGAATTGAGACCCTCTTTTGCAGCATAAAGTGTACCCAAATACATAGAACCAAATATAATCCCTACAAAATAAAAGAGAGATGTGTGTTATTTTTCATTCTTCCTCAAGATTAACTATTACACAAATATACTGACATTTTTGATAGAGAAGAGTACATAAAACCATGTTTTCCTCCTCCCTGAGACTTCTTAGAGAAAATTCTCTAATATAGAAATTGGAATTTCTCCAATGAAACAATATATACAGATAGGAAGGATTTTACTGCAAGAAATAAAGACACTATTTTTTAAAAGCAACAGATTTCCATAGTAATTTCTTCATGAAGTATAAGCCAACATTCAAGTCACAGGCTAACTCTATTTACATATCTACATTATTTACATATCTACATTATTGTGGATACCCATAGAAGTCTAGTCCATCTAGCATGTCATCATTTACTAACATGTGCTCCCTCTGCTGGATTGCTGGCCATACAACAAGAGAGAACATTGGGCATGGGTAAATAATTTCATTATTATTGGTCATTTATCTGTGTCGTGTGGAATATAAAATTATTTATGATTTTAAATTTGAATAAATATGAGTAAATATAACTTTGTGGTAGTCATTTTATTGCTTAGCTTGTTTACTGTTTTTCAAAGATCATGAAATGTATATTTAATAATCCATGATGCCTTTTGAATTGGATATTTATAAATGAGATATTTTTATTAAAGATCCACCATCAACTTTCCTCAAAACTGATATCTTAATTTACTATTTACTTAAAATTCAAACTTTTCTTTGGTGATCTACTTCACACTTGCATTTTGGTTTTCACATTCTGCTATCTCTAGTTAACTATAGTACTGGTTTTCCTGGGACAGTCACAGAATATGTAATGTGTTTGTAAAATTATTGGGTAGGAAATGGTTACCTTAGATGACTTACTCATAACCTTCTTATCACTACCAACATGGCTGTCAGCTTCCTATGTTTGCTTCTTTGACAAAGTGTGAACTGGTGGATTTCACCATTCCTACTCACAGTCCCTTATCTTCCCATAGAGTAAAATTAAACTATGAACAAAATGGTGAATAGTTAAAAGATTTGATGATTATGATAAGAGGCAGAGCTATTTTCCACCATTAAGAACTGCTACTTTAATAGAGTAGCTGATGGCAAAGAGATGCACACCTTACCTGCTCACAAATTCTTAGATCTTTCTGGGAATGATACACTTTGCTTAACAGCTATTCCTAGGCCTTTGTTCTTTGCTGCTGTTCTCTGTCCCTTGTGTGCAGTTAAAACAACTGCTTTACTCCTGATTATTTTTTCCTTATTATGATGACTATGGAAACAAAGGGTATTAATGAATAAATAAAAAGCATACCCATGAATAAAATAAAAATAATTGCATTAAAAACAAAATGTACTTCCCACCTCTGAATTCTATCTTTCTGATGTAATAAATCATTTAATGAAATAAATTTAATTGAAAATGGACAAAGCTGATTCCTGTTAAAAATTATTTGAACTCTAATGCTTATAACTTAGATATTACACATTCAGTTGGCTCTAGGGTGCTCAAATTGCATCAGCAAAAGGATTAGTTAGCCAATTAATTCAGATCACAATAATAATGGTATATATTAGTAAATAGAAAACCTAAAGACCCCAAAGACTATATCTAGACTACTGGAAAACCATCTTGGACTTTATCTAAAGTGAAATAAAATTTCAGGGTCTGTTTTAAAGCAAATTAAAATCTATAAATGGAATGAGAAAAAATTTGCCAAGGTCTAATTTGCAAGCAAAAAATAGGGATAGATTACATGGTTTCCATTAACAGTTTAAAACCAGGTGAAATACAAGAAATCCACTTTATGGACTTCTACATAGAAAAATCATTAATGTTTAGAATGCATTACATGCATTAGCTGTTCATCAACTCTGAAATATATTTTCTTTTTATACAAGTGTTCAATCCCCAAAGCATTCAAATGTGGTTCTTATAGTATTTGCTAAACTAGCTTCCTCCTAGACTTAGTCATAAGCCAGGCTTAGTAACAAAGATCATTTATACATCTAATAAGCTTGGGGAAAAAATGATAGAAAGAACAAAGAGGACATGAAGCTCTCTGAAAATGGAGCTCTTTTGGCAGGATAAGCAGAATTATGAGCAACAGGAGAAATGTGAGTAATTAAAGCAACAGTATCTCTATATCTTCTGGCTGACAGAGGGAAGCTACAAGTTAGCTCTGGGCAAGAAAACACTGAGTTTAGAGTTCCAAAGTTATTGAAAGCCAAATGGGAAGGGTTAAAGAGGCAATTTCATTAGAAAGAAGGAAGTCAATTGGTTTAAGACACCAGTTGCCCTCAGTCCTGTAAACTTTAAAGGATAAAGTAAGCAAGGAGATAAGTAAGCATTTGGAAGCTAAATGATACAGGAGGAGTATCTTTTGAAGAAAAGAGGGGAAAGGGGTGGAAAATAAGAGGACAAAAATGAGGTAGGGGATAGGTTATAAATGATTTATCATTGAGATTTAAAGTCTCACATTGAAGTGAAACAGAATATTTTTTTAATCAAGGGGCTCTAGGCAAAGAGAATAAGGGGAACTTTGAAAAATTTTCTTAGAAATTAATGTTTTTAAGGTTTGCTCATAATAATTTTTCTGATCTCTCCAATTGTAATTATTCCCAATTATAATTTATAACTTATTCTTCAGATCGAGTTCAAGTATCCTTAAAAATATTCTGAAAGAAAATGTATTAGAAATGAAAAAAAATTAAATACCTAAAATGGTAATCTGGCCATTTCAGATATTTTAATGTTCTAAAACAGGGTCAGTAATATTTCAGAAGTGAGATGCCTAATTGATGACCTCTGTTCTTACGCATTGCACATGCACAGGGACAGGTGGTATAGCAAAGAACTCCAAGAAGATACCTAACTTTAAATAGCCCCCCTATTTCTTCCAAACAATTATAAATTAATTGGATAAACAATTTTAAAAGCCTTCCTTTAAAGTGAAAAAAAAAATCTCCTAACCATGTCAGATATTTTATCTTTTCTCCCCCTGGATACACAGAGAGGCTTTAATGAGATGTAGTTCACATCATAAACAATTCATTCATTTAAGGCATACAAGTCAATGATTTTCAGTATATTCACAGAGTTGTACAACCACCATAACAATAAATTTTAGAACTTTTTCATAGCCCCCAAAAAGAACTTGGTACCCATTAGCAGTCATTCCCCATTTCCCCTCAATCCTCATTACCCAGCCGTAGCAATCATTCGTTCATTCAGTAGTCATTTAGTAAGTGCCTATTGTAAACTAGGCATTGTGCTGAGCCCTGTTGATATAATTAGAAGTAAAACTTACATGTCCCCTGCCTTAATTTTGCTTAAGTGCATAGAGAAAACACTTTTCAGAAGTTCTAAGTTGCCCATTGTTTAGATTCAGGATCAAATTTGAAAAGATACTATTTGCAGACCATGGGGCAAGAAGTGAGAAGAGGGCTATTAAAAAAAAGTTCTTGTTTTCCCAGGTTTAAGAATCACATTTACTGAGAAACACCAAATATAGTAAGTTGTGAAAGTCTAAAAAAGAAAAAATGCCTTCTAGTTGACCTATAATTCCCATAGTTGACCCTGGTTAATTACCATTCTGAGAATTCAGAAAGAGAGTTGAATAAAGAAGAGATTAAATATATTGTAACTACTTATATATCAACATGTCTCTAATCCTACCATCAAACTATGAGATCCCTGAAGGAAGAGCTATTTCCTATTCATCTTTGTTTCCCCAGTATAGACCAGAGCATAGTACATAGTATGTGCTAAATAATTATTCAAAGATTAACAGGATATTAAACTCACCACAATTCAATAGATGTAGTTTCTACTTGTGTATGTGAAACTTTCAGGTAAGAGCTTAAAGCATAATTGTATAAGAAGGACATAGCATAAGTTTTAACTGCACTAATTTTAAAAAAAATTACATGCATTGAAAAAGAGCAGTGTCACTGAGTAGATTTCATTCTGAGTCTTAATTCTCAGTTGGTTGGCTTTATTTTTTTTTACTATACTGTGATGATATCAGCCAGTGGACAATTATCTGATAAAAAATAAAGTAAAACTTCAATGTATCATCTTTTGACAGATTAGATTTTAAAATACTTTTAATAAGTGAAATAAAATTTCTACTTTAACTTTCAAACATTATCATTAGCATTTTTGTCAAAAGTGAAAAGGTAATTGGATAGCTTTAAAAGAGTTGGAAATATTCTGCTTTTGGAAAGCATCTCAAGGAAGTAGATTTAGTTGTGAAATTTCTATGCATCTGGACTTTCCATCTTTGGGTTGCCAAGTTTCCTTTCTTTTATTCATGGGAAACAACTCACAGGACTTCTAGTGATGCTGTCACATTCCTATCTGTCCAAATAGTGGCATTAACTAAAATGCATTTGATCAAACTAAGCTTACTTAACATCAACTATTTTTAACAAACATTAGTTAGTGAAGATAGTTTTGAAGCTAAGTTTTGTTAAGTGAGTGACAAGAATTTTCATGTTTGAAGCATTTGCTATACATTACATAACTGTTCCTCATAAACTACCTTTATAAATATATTTTAATAGACACTATGTTGAGATATTTTGCCTCATCTTTTAAGGAGAAAAAAAGGAATTGAACTTTTAAAAATGATGCTTTCTGACAATCACAAACATATTATACAATTTTAATTCTAAATTGTATGACTTTTTACTAAGAAGGTGAAGTGCTTTTAAAATGAAAGGTAGCATTTACTCAATACTTAGCAATAAAGACTCCTTCCTTTGTATCTTTAATCAAATCGACAAATAAAAACAGTACCTGTATTTATGAGGTTTTAAAAATTTCTTGCTGCTGTATGTGAAAACTAACAGTTTAATAGAAGCAAAGTATTTTTCTCCAGGTATGAAATTCTCAACTGTTTTTACATGCAAACCACAAACAGGGCTCTAGGAAACTGTTATGATGTGATCAGCACCAACACAATTAACTGCCAAACAAGAACACAAGGTTTTAAGTAAAACTGAAGGAAATAACAGCTGTAAGACTCTGGTACTGCAAATACAATTCACCAAATGACCCCTTTGTATGTATCAAATTGGTCACTCACTATTAACACTGACCCATTTCTCATGACACCTTCTAATTAAATAATTATTTAAAATAGTAGAGACATTAGTTCAGAAAAGTATTTCACAGAGAAGTTCAAGGAGACATAATAAGACAGTGAAGAACACAGGATATAACTAGCAACAGCAAAATTTTGAAGCAGGATGTGTTTAACTTAGATATGCCCTGCTTCCTTTACTTCTCTTTGCAATACCTCTTTTCCTAGCTAGAGCTTTAGGGTCTTCAGATGGATCAAGCCCAGCCTGAAGAGGCAAAAAACAATCTTATCAATTCATTCATACAGAGTTGTTATTAGTGATTGTAAAGCGACTCCCACCCTTTTCTGTCACTCTCTCAAACTTTTTGATCATAGTCACTCAACATAGGAAAGAATCATGAGGGTCATCTAGTCTAGTGCTTCCAAAAATTTAATTCCACAGACCAGTAAATTTTCTTTTATTTTGTAAATGTTTATCAGGAAACTAGCGTTCAGTTGCCAACTTGCCTTGCTAAGTAAGAACATTAAAATGTTTTTTTTCTATCCAAAAACGTCATTTCAAAAAAGAAAAGACATTTTAAAACCAAAAAAGTGAATAAATTTAGCTACATAAAATTCACTATGCTTTTACATTTCATTTATTTTTCTTATGATGCCAACATTTGATTATTCTCTTTAAAATCCTACATGCAGTTGCCCAAGATCTTTAAACATCTCAAATAACAGAGAATTTGCTATCTCCTGGACAATCGATTCCATTTTGGGTCAGCTGTGCCTGTTAGAAAGTTCTTGCTTGAATTTTATACAAAATGTGCTTCCCTTTAACTTCCATGATTTAATTATGTCTCTTAGAGTCAAAAGGTTCAAGTTAATCCTTCTGCATGATAGCCTTTTGGATACTTGAAGACTACTATTTTGCTCCCCCTCCCACACATACATTTGACTCTGTTACACAAAGTAGTATTTTCCCAAGGTAAATATTCTATATTGTCTTTAGCTACTCCTCATGTGGTGTGGGCTAGCTTCATCTTCATTATCTTGGTCACTCTCTTACCACTTCAAGCCTTTTTTTATAATGACTGATATGACTGATTGAATATTTATACCGCTCTGAATAGAATTAAGTTTATCAATGACCCTTTTCAAGTGTGACACTAATAACTGAGTTAGACCTTTAGAGCCCCTATATGTCAAGGAAGTTATGGTTCCTTCTCTCCGCACCTTCATATATGATGAAAAATAAAGCAGAACCAAAGAGCAGAAAAAATTTTTTTTTCTAAACAACACAAAAAGTACATGAATGTTGAAATTTAAATGTTACTAAGCACATAATAGTGTCACCCAGAACTGAGCCCAGTACTAAAGTTGTAATCTGATGTGCATGGAACAAAACAAAGTTATTACCTCCCTTAGACACACAATGTCTTGACTCTGAGAGGCAGCCAAGAAAGGTTCCTTAACTAGTAAATCCAATCAGCAAAATAGTTAAGTCTGTCAAATAATTTAACTGATAATTCTTTACTGACTAGGACAATTATGTGAATCCACAGACTCTGCCAGTTATAACTTAATTAAGACACAGTAGTAGCCTTCTCCATGGTCTCAATCCTCACAAATGCTGAATAACTCATTGTCATCTACTTTATAAAGTTATCTGTGAAAAAGAATAACACTCTACTTTCAACTTTAAATTTTATTCAATGTAGCATTGATTTATCTTACCTCTGAGCTTGCTGCTGATTTTTCATTACTATGAACACATTGGTGTGGGAAGAACCATTGTTTCATTTAGTAGGTTTCTCTTTTGACTTTTCAGCAGATTTTGCATTGAATAAGGAAAAGAAGAGCACTTTTCCACTTTTCCTCATCCTAATTTCTGTCTTCTACCATTTTAAGCTCTGCAAAAAAAAAAAAAAAAATACCCTACCTCTTTGGGTTGGTTTGTTTGTCTGTAAGTTTCATTTTGTTTTGTCTTTCTTTCTTTCTGAAAAGATATAAAAATCAAACCACTTATTTGTTCTGTTTCATTGCATGTACTACTTTTAAGAGAGTATGTTTGGAGAGGATATATTACAGTAGAAGAAAGGAGAAGAACAGGGAAAATATTTTACTCCATTTATGCAGATATTATAATTTTCTGATTCTGGACTTAATTTCTCTCATAAAACCTTGTATGAGAATTTAAAGTTCCAAACATTCATTGATTCATTTATTCATTCGATATTATACATTGTTAGTAAATAAAGATAGCGTACTTATAGCATAAGGTAAAGACACGATTTGAAGAATGTAAAAAAAATAAAAAACAGCTTCTGATAGTATACAAATTTTTCAGGAGTAGTAATTTTAGAGGGATTTTGTCATATTATTCAACGGTCAAATTATTGCTGTCAGGACCAGAGCATGGCAATGTAAAATCTTAAAAATCTAAGTTTGATTTTTCATTTTGCCACTTTCTTGGACCTCAATTAGTTCATGTTCAACATAAGGATAATAATAGTCCTGGCTCTTACTACCTCACAAAGTTTGTAGATTTCAGAGGAAATAGGGGATGCTTTTCCTGACTGCCTCCCAACATAAGTCTCCCATATTATACACTCTTAAGAGAAGTTATTTTTTTAATGTCTGTCATTTCTTTTAAAACTAAGCTCCTTGAGAGTAGGAAATGCCTACTCTCTTGTACACTACTCTATCTTTGGCAAAAAGCACAGCAAATGACACTAAGTAGCCAATGTATAAATATTTAATGAATAAATACAAACACTACGCAAACTTTATAACAATTTTCTGATTTTACTATTGTCATTTTCTGTTAAAAGTGATGACAAAAACATAATTATACTGTGTTCTTACCACAAAAAAGAAAAATTTGATGGTGATGGATATTTTTAGTACCTTTATTGGTGCAGTAATATCATGAGTGTATGCATATGTCCATCTCATCAATGTATACACTATAAGTGTGCAATTTTACATATCACTTATACCTTAATAAAGCTTAAAAATAAAAATAATCATACTAAAAGTCAACTTAGCAATAAAAATGGAGTGGTAATCTTATCACTTTTAGCATTAAAATATCAAAACAATCAGTTGAATCAGTGAATTCAAGTAGATTGAATTAATAAACATTCTTATAAATACCACTGTTTTTCCTTAACATCGCTTTTTTTCCATCATAAGAGTATAAGTTCTTCTCAAATATATACTCAAATATATACTGTGCTACAGTTCTCTTGGATTTTAAGTGACTTCAAAGAGTGGTACCATTCAAAGACCTGAATCACTGAACTGTGGTAGAGACATATTTTCTCTTCTTGCATCCTCACTTTCTTCCCTGTTTATGGCTTCACATACTGGAGCTTCAATGTGGCATCAACCTAAAGAGCCCAGTGACCAAATTTGAAAGATTAATCCCTCCTACTTCTGAGAAGTGTTTTAAAGAAGTTATGCCTATTAGCCACCATATCCCCTCTACACTCTCTCTCTGGCCTTTCCTTGCCCTGTAGCATACATACACAGATACGCCCCACTCTCATAAGGACCAGAAGGAGCTAAACAGCCAAAAAGGTTTTGAAATCAGTATGTCTGCTTTTAATTGGCTGAATTTCACTGTTGTAGACTACATTTTCATAATGTGTGCCATTAACATTATGCAGTAATGTAAAACATTTTTCATTCTTTTACAAAGAATTGCTTTCTCTGAAAGTTGTTAGAAAATAGTTATTTTAATTTACAAAGACTGAAAATGGCTTTCAAAGTCTGATCTGAATAGAGGGTCATGATGACCTCTGGTAGCTAGTTTGGTGACTTAAAAGAAAAATATTCTCATTTTTTCCTTATAGCCAAACACGCATAGTCATAAACCATATTCAACTAGGAAATGTGTAAGGAATTTGTATGTGATATAAGGAGAGGAAATATAACTTCCTTATTTAAAATTAAATCTGATGGAATTAGTAGTCATGTTATTAAAGACAGGATAAATGTCAAGAATTTATTACTTTGTTTCAAACTTAGTTTATCATAAATCTGCCTTATAACACATAATAACTTGTGCTGTTTTGCAGGTTATTTGATAGCAAGTTCAACAGTGTAGGTGAGTGACAATGTGAGCTGCATGATAATGACTCCCCAGGGAAATCAGACTTTAGGACACAGAGTTAGGCATCTATGGACCTGTTTTCAAATGGAAAAAAATTCAAAAGTTGATTTTTTTGCTCTCTTAAGACCATCAGCTAATATACAGGAAGTCAATTCTAATAGGAAAGTAGCACTGGCAAAATAACATAACAGAAAAGAAAGCATATTTTGACTTGTTTATTCTAAACTGAAAATATTTACCACTTTCTATGCTGAAAGGTTAAAAAGTCCACGAACAATGAGCTGATTATATATAACAGAATTTATATTATGTGTTTTTGGTCTGTTACAAAATTAAGTGTTAAGAGGAATGGGAATCCAATTTGATTTGGTTTAAAAAGGTAGAATTAATTAGAAATCACAGAAATTATTTTAATTGTTCCCTATAAAATAAATATATCAAAGAATGAATGTGAGCATTACTAGTTCAATGGTTTGCTGAAAGGAAATCAATTGAAATATATTAATTTTCCCACACAATTTACTGATAGACATTATTATATAGTATTATTTTTCTCCAAGAAGATGGATTAAGCTTGAAATTTTAAATTTAGTGAATACCTGGTTATTTTCCAGTATATGGAAAATATTTGTATTGGAAGTGTGTAGACATAAATTTCCACTTAAACATATGCATCATGCTTCTCAAATGCTAGAGAGAGCCCTTTCAAGTCCTTAGCTATGGAGATGCTGGCAAACTGCCATCCAGCCTTACTCAGTGATATAAAAAACTCCCACAACGTGACCCTTCCTCCTGAGTTGTCCCAGTGCTTTGGAAATTCAAGTCGGTTAACTTAGTTTCTCTTTTCCCTAGGATCTGCAGATTTACAACTTTAATACTTTTGCTTATGACAAACATGCACATTTTCCTTGAAAAATTTGTGTGAGGAAAGATAAAATGTTTTTTGAGAGGTTTGCAATGATTATGTTAAAGAACAGAGCCAAAATTCATTCTAAATAAAAACTTGAGATGGTAGAGATAATCATATATGACTCATGCAATTAGATATATCCTCATGCTTGTCAAACACTCTATGTTGCATCTAAAAATACATTCACATATCCCTTTTTGTGCATTAACAGTCTGACTCAGAACACATCCCTGGTCACTGAAATTAAAATTAGGCATTACTTTCAAATGTTCTTCTTGTGTTTTAAATATTATCATCCACATATCTCAAACTTCATTACTTACTCTATTATATATCTTAGGGATGAAGAAGTAGAAAGTTCTTGGTAGATTTTATCACAGGTAAAAATAAAATCATGGAACTGAAAGAGAACTTAGAGGCCACTAATAAACAAAGAATGGTGTTTTCATACATGTAATGGCAAGTTATCTATTTCCAACACTTCCAACTACCAATTTCACTATGCTCTTTTCTTTTCCTTCACATTGTGAGTTAGGCATTAAAAGGACAGAAACAAAAATTAGTGCAAGAAGCATATAATACATGTAGTATAAACACAGTACAAACAACATGAACCCTAGGAAAAACAATGCCCATTGAATAGCTTAGCATGAGAAAAGCAATGTAAGAATAAAGCAACAGTAATGCTACCACTAAGGTTGTTTTTATTCTCATCAGGTATTCCATAAATTGTTATTTAAAAGAGTTATTTAAATAAAATTCAAAATTTGAATGGAAAACTGTGTAATGAGCATATAAAATATTGTGTTTTATTACCTAATAGTAAAGTACTTCTCAGTGATTTGTGAATCATTTGTATACATCAAATTTTCCATTAAAGCTTTATAGTAATGATAAACAGATCATATTGAAATTTGAATGACAATAGAATATTGAAAAATTCTTCGCAAAGATTCAAATATTAAAAATAAAATTATAACCATTACCCAACAGCCATAATGAGCTCTTGTTAACTAATTGAAGTTTTTATTTAATCTTAAATAATTGGTTTGAAATGTAACTTTGTAGTATCTGCTGAATGATGTAATGTGAAAACATTTATAAATTAGCATGTACAAATCTTAACAAGCATAAAGCTTCTAAACACTAGTTTAACAGATGTATTCACAGATATACACATAGCAAGTCTATTCTTGGTTCTTCCTCTGTGTGGTCTTTTAGGACTGTCATTATCAGTTTTCTTTTTATTAATATTCTTGGTTTAAAGAGACTGGGCTCTAATTTTTGGGCCTGTTGTCAGGACAAATTAATTTCTGTGGAAACCTACTGTGCCTCAGATACCATCTAGGAAATGCAAGATTAATGGAGACCCTGTACAAGTATCTCTGTATAGCTTGCTACAGATGGAGGAACAAGAAGGGGTACCTTGAAGAAGTAAAATAATCTACCATATAATAAAGTCAATACATTTTGAATTTTATGTAATAACATTCAAAATAAAATATCTTGTATAATAAATAACTATGGAGCCGTAGATGTCAATAATTTCGTCTACATAGTTATACTTTTCTGCACATGATGTGAAATATTTGTTTAATTATCCACTGGTTCCATTTCTTTATTAGAATAGAAATAGTATATTACATGAAAAGAAAGAATTGAATTGTCTTGCTATGAAAAATTAATTTAAATTATTGATTTTTCAAATAAAAATAAAGACTATATTTGCAATTGCTCTGACCATTGTTGGTAATCAGACACTGCAATTAGAAATTTTAGGGATTAAAAGGTCCTTGTATAGATTAAAGCCTAAATAATTAGAGACTGGACTTATACAAAATTACCCAGATACTTCAAGCTTAAACCCCTATTTTGCTAATTTTTGTCATAATTTTTGTGGAATGCAGGTGGAGGTGTCTCTGAGGGGTGTTTAGGAGCCTGAAATACCCATATAGATCATATGAGGGGTATGAAGTAATCAGGTAATTGTCTCTCTCCATTTCTCTTCACAGACCTTGATAGGAAAATTAACTTGTATAAAAAGCTCATGTGACCAATCTGTCACTAACACACCATTTAAAGTTGGCTAAAACAGTAATCAGTTATCTGTATCTTTAACTCATCATTAATAAAGGCATAACAATGCTCCGCCTATTTGCCTTAGGAAAAATTTGTGAGAATGAAATTGGGTAATATAACTAAAGGGGGGAAATACATTGAAATAAACAAGGTTTTTTTGTTTTTTGTTTTTTGTTTTTTTTTTTTCTGTTATCTCTTGGATCCGAGAAACTGGAGCATTGTCTTAGTTTCTCATATTTTGAAATATAAAAACATAGTATATTAGGGAAACAATGTTCTCAGAAGTTCTTGATCTAGCTTTATGTGTATAGAAATCAGCTGGAAATATTGTTAACATGTAGTTTCTCGAGTGGTAGATCTGGGATGCAGCTGAAATACTGCATTTTGCATTTCTAACAGGGTCAAAAGTGATGAGATGCTGCTGCTCATCTAAGAATCAGACTTTAAGTAGCAAAAGTAAGTATGTGTATAATTTAAGCTTTATGGGTCTCATTTTCCTTATTGGACAAACAGAGCAGTTAATCCCACCACTATGTCCTTCAAAATTTGTTGGGAATGCCGAAATTAACATTTGGGAATTCGTTCTATATGAATATTAGGTGAAGGCTTTCTTTCAGGTAAGAATTTTTGTTTATAGTTCATAGAGATTAACTGAGTGGCTTCCATGTGTTCAGCATTGTGTTAAATACTGTATGACCAAAGAAATAAAAGTTCCCTGCCCTCAAAGTTTATAATCCAGCTATATTCAAAACTGGTCCAAATAAATGTATTATTAATTTGGACCTTCATATACATTGTTTCTTCAATACAGCAGTATAATCTGATTGTCTCACATTCTGTCATGCTGGTAAATTTTTGTTGTGTTTGTTGGTGAATGACTTCTTTATTGAAATGGATAATAATTTTCAAATATTCAACGGATAGTTAAAAAAATTTTGTTCTAATCCTAGTGTCGGCTACAGAGATGTTACACTTGTAAGTTTAATTTGCATTGTAAACATTTTCTCTACCATATTCTTAAATTTAGACAAAGGGTTGACAATTTTATGTAGGGGGACATAGTGTAAATATTTTGGGTTCTGCAAGCCATAGTCTCTGTTGCAATTAGTCAACTCTATCATAGCACTGGAACTGGCTATACTCCAGCTAAACTTTACTTACAAAAACAGATGGCAGGCTAGATTTGGCCCACAGACTATAGTTTGCTGACTCTTAGGTTAAGAAAAATCAACACAACAATGTATCAAATCATTATTTGTAGCACTTGCTGATTTCCATAGTGCAATTATTCCCACTATGGCCAGTTTCAAGCTAGAAACATGGTATCACTGGAGATAGAATTAGGAAGCAATGTACAGTGGTACATCATTATGTAGTATTCCCTCTATGCAGGTGCAATAGATATAAATGACCTTAAGAGGATGTATAATAGTAAAATGTAGTAAAAATAATTAGGAAATGATAAGTACTTGTCAACTTTTTATTATAATTTATTTAATTGTAAGTTTATACAATTTAATGTTTAATAATGGCTGGTTTAACATCTAGCTCACAAAATTCCTGAAAATTTAACACTTGACTTTTATAAGCCAATAACATATCTAATTGACAGAAACAGATTTAATTGTACCTTTTCATATCTCAGACATTTGATACCACACAGATGAAGGATTAGAGTGGAAAAAAGAAACTGCATGTGCTTTTTGTACCACTCTCATCTCATCACCAACTTCCTGCTTCTCTGGACTATAGAGAGCAAAAATATTGAAGAAGGGGAAAATGAAGATAAAGGAGCATAGATGAGGAAGTGAAATACTGAAAGTTGGTAAAGATGGAAAGCCTACATTCTAAATTTTCTATCCCATCACAAGCAGAAAGACTACACAATAAACTGATAGCATGAATGTTCATGCTTTCATAAGTGAAGTGTGCAAAAATCTATCTCCCCAAAAGAAATGGCCTCCAAAATCAGGCATTAAAGGAGAAAATGCAGCAAGAGATGATGACTAAATAGTGTTGATCCAAACACAAGTAGATCATAATGAGATGAAGGGAGGCGGTGGAGGTGGGGAAGAAACAACACCATTATCCTGAGGTAAAAGACCATAGAGAAGTCCAACCTTGCACCACTGGATGTAAAGGGCATAATTTTGAATTGTTAATGGCTCTTTGCTAGAAACTCCTTTTGTTTTCACATGCAGCACTGCCATATGTTTCAGTCACATAAGACTGACTTGGACAGATGAACATATAAGTGCAATGATTCTCATCAAATCAGCCATATTTAAATATTTAAATTTCTTCCATTTTCTTTATAACTCAATTTGGAGAACAGAAACATCCCACAGCTTTATGTATAATACAAATTTCTCTGTGGCTAAATATTTTTAAACCACATTCATCAGCAAAACTAGGAAATTCTCATACTTGTTGTCTTCTTTCTGCAGCAAGCCTCTTTGACATGAATAAAACCTAAAAACTCCAAAAATAATTATGAGCATATATATTTAGCTAAGTATAGGGTTCTGACAACATAAGATATAAGATATCTTAGTAGATATAAAGTAGTCTAAAATAACAATAGCTAGAATGGAGTTCAAAGAAAATACTATATAAAATACATGATATATAATATATAATTATTATTTTATTTATGGAAAATATAAATTAAATCATGTATTCAAATAAATGTTCTCATTGTCCTTCAGATACATCCCCTACTTTATGGGAAACAAGTAAGTCTAAAGACTGCTTTAGCACACAAAAATCTGTGCATATTATATCCAGTCACACTGTGGAACACTTTTGAGAAGCTCAAAAAGGTGTGGGTCATAGAACCCCTGTATGGTTTTGCCATATTGTTGTTTATAAGAAGCTCATTACAGAGCAAAAAAAAAAAAGATCACAAAACAATTGGGAGCATTTTAAAGTTTATGAATAATACTTGCAAAGGCAACCAAGAACTGACTGCCAAATTTTCAGACAAAGTATCAAATCAAAGTTTAATTTTGCTTGTGAGAAATCCCATTAGACAATCTATTTTGCTGAGAATTAGGGTATCCATATCTGAATACTAAATAATCAGATAATAATGAATCACTTCCTTTAGCTTCCCTCAATTCTCAGTGGGGAGTTACTTTACAACAAGGCCACAAGTTCAGACCTACCACATTTCTTACTGGAAGAACTTCCTAAATGGTTTACTTTCCTCCAGCCTTTCTGATCTCCATTCTATTCTACACGTTGATATTAGAATCATTGCTCTAAAATGCCAATTTGCTTGTGGCACTCTCCTGCTGCAAATCTTTCAATGACTCCCTTTGATCACAGGTTAATGTCCAAGCTCCTTAGTTATGAGTAGGCCAAGACAACTCTTTTAGTCATCAATTCCTTTCTACATTCCTTCTGCCATTCCACATCTCTCTTCTGTGTCTGGTGAATGTCTGTTTCTTAATCAAGACCCAGATGGAATGTCACCCACACCCCTTATGAATCTTCCTATGACTTCTCCCAAATGAATTAGTCACTGTCTCCTTGAGGTTCTCAAAAACTTTACCCATGCAGTGTGTAAGGTGGGGAAGTTGATGGAGGGAAAAGTAACACTTGTAGACCAATGGATTTAACCAAAAAGATACCTGAGGGGTTACCAACTACCAAAATCATCCTTGGAAAGATAGCTGTTGTGAATGAGAAAATATTTATCTATTTAATTTAAATTAATACCCACATTTATAAAATAGGTTGAAACAAGTAATTTTCTACAAAAAAAATAATATCATCAGTCTAGAAACTTGAAGTAGAAGTTGATTCATGTCCAAAAATATAATTACAATAATGAGATGATTCTAGTGGATGCTAATTTCCACTATAGAATTGCTATTGTCTACATCAATTTTTTTTTGGAAAAAATTATCTATAGTGATGTTGGACCAAAATCATAAAATATGAATATTTTAATAATAGTAATTGCTCATTATTTGAAAGTTGCTTGTTATGCTGTTTTTATTCATTAATTTACTCATTCTTTAAACACACATGCATTAAATGCTGGCTCTGTGGCAGACATTAAGAATATAAAAAATATATAATGTTTAATACTAAAGTGTTCATATTAGCAAGCCAAATGTTTTTTAACTTATTTATATGAAACATAACTAACTTTTAAATCTTACCTTTCCAGAGTATAGTCAAAAAGCAGGAAAAAGGTAAAAATAAAAATATTCTCTAAAGACTTAGACTTACTCTCCTTAAAATAGCAGACAAGTTGATTTAGACTAATTTCTCTCAGGTTCTTAGTGACTACAATGAAAAGCAAGAATATTTTTTCATATTCTTAAAATTATGGAAAAACCTAGGAAGAGAGGGTGAGTATAGCTCAGTGTTATGGCACATGCTTAGCATGCAAAAGATCCTAGTCTCAATCCCCAGTACCTCCATTAAAAATAAAAAAAAAAAACCTGGGAAGCTAATGAGAATTACTGAGGTGAGATATGGAATAAAAAAGATATTGCAGAGATATGGTAGAAAAATCAAAGTCACTTTTATTTTGGGAGTATTTTCAGATCCAAAAGAGGCCACTGACGGTCAGAGCTGAGTGCTCAGTGGCTTCATAAGTTTAGGCAGAAAAGTTCAAATTCCAGGGTCTGCAAAATATGAAGAACTGGTATAGTTTTCATGATGTTGACTCAGAGCACAAGAGATTAAACCATAATATAAGGGCAAGTTAAAGGAAACTAACCCTCACAAAAATTGCAGTCTGGATTTGAGACCCAGAAAATAAGTTTTGAATTGCTCCAGGAACCTGACAAAAGCAAACCAAAGTTATCATTGGGGGAAAATATTGTAATCTTAGACTTCATATTATTTATAGAAAATGTGTTCAATGTCTAGAATACATTCACAAAAAACACAAAGAAACAAGGCCCTATAAGCTAGGAATCAGAAGAAACAAGACACCAAAACAGACACATAGAGACTCTAGATATTGATATTATGAAATATAGGTTGTAAAACAACTATGCTCATTTTATTCAAGGAAGTAACTGTCAAGCTTGAATTTTTAGCAGGGAAATGGAAAAACAGAACACATATATAAAGAAACAAATCAAAACTCCAGACCTGAAAAATACTATGACAAAATTAAGAACTGACTGAATAAATTTTGCAATAAATTATACAATGCTGAATATAGGCTTAGTACACTGGAGAACAGGTCAGAATAAATTAACCAAAATAAATTCCAAAAAGATTTTGCAATGGAAAATACAGAAAAGAGGCTAAAACATAAATGATACAATGTAATGATATATTTAATAGAGTCCCAGATGGAGGGGGAAAATGAGATGTAGTCAACATTAGAAGAAATTGTGGCTGAGAAATTTCTGTAAAAAAATACCAATTTACAAATTCAACCAGTCCAACAAATCTCAAGTAGAAAATAAAAAGAAATACACAGCTAGACATATCATGGAGAAACTATAGAAAGCTAATATATATATATGTATAAACATATTTTAAAATTTGTCAGAATTAAAAAAAAAAAACAGTTTGCCTTCAAGGAAATAGTACCTTAGATATCTATTTTCTTAGTAATTTCAATAAAAGCTAAAAGATTAAGGAACATTATTTTAGAATGTACCTTTAAGAAATAACTGCCAATCCTAGAATTGTACTCAGTGAAAACATCCTTCTTGAATAAAGACAAAATAAAGACAATTTTGAACAAAAAATGAGAAAGTTTGCCATAAGAAAGCACATGCTAAAAGATATTCTAAAGTGTTCATCAGTTAAGAGTAAAATAATTCCACTGGATGATTATAGACGAAGGAAAAAATGAAAAGCAACAAAAGTGGTAAATATGTGGGGAAATCTATATAAATATTGGATGTATAAAACAAATACTAAATTTTGTGGAGATATGTGTGAGAGAGAAGGAGGGAAAGAGAAAGAAGAGGAAAAGAGGGAGAAAAGGAGGAGGATTAAAATACAGTAAACTGTATAAGTCAAGAACAGAGAGGGAAAATAAAATTAAAATGTCATAAGATGCTCACATTGTCTTAGAGAAAGATAACAGTATCAAATATTTTGTTTCTGTAATTCAAGGAGGCATACCATACTTTCAAAGAAACTAAATAAAATGTGTATGAATTCCAACTAATAAAGGGAAGAATGTAACAATAAAAGTTACCAAGAAATGAAAAAAAAAATGAAAGAAGAGAAAAAAGAAAATAGAAGAGGTAAGGCATTAAAAGCAAAAACTAAGATGATAATTTAAACCTAAATATATTATTAATTACATTAAATATAAATAGACTAAATGCTACCATTTTTTAACTTTTTTTATTGATTTATAAACATTTTACAACGTTGTGTCAAATTCCAGTGTAGAGCACAATTTTTCAGTTATACATGAACATGTATATATTCATTGTCACCTTTTTTTCTCTGTGAGCTACCATAAGATCTTGTATATATTTCCCTGTGCTATACAGTATAATCTTGTTTATCTATTCTACAATTTTGAAATCTCAGTCTATTTCTTCCCACCCGCAGCCCCCTTGGCAACCATAAGTTTGTATTCTATGTCTGTGAGTCTATTTCTGTTTTGTATTTATGCTTTGTTTGCTTTCGTTTTTTTTTTTGTTTTTTGTTTTTTGTTTTTTTTCAGATTCCACATATGAGTGATGTCATATGGTATTTTTCTTTCTTTTTCTGGCTTACTTCACTTAGAATGATAAATGCTACCATTTTAAAAGTATATATTGTCAGAGTGGATAAAAAAGAAAAAAACTCAATTATATAATGCTGAGGTTTTTTGGTATTTTTTTAATTTTAAAATTTATCTTATTGAAGTAAAAGTGATTTATATGTTTCATGCATACAACATTGTATTTCTACTTCTGCATGCCCTACAGTGTGCTTGCCACAAAAAATTGTTTCTATCCATCACCACACAATTGAACCCCTTTACCCATTTTACCCTCTCCCCAACTCCTCCTCTGGCAAGTACTACTTTGTTCTCGGTACCTATATGTTTGTTTTTATTTGGTTTGGTTTATTTATTTATGTATTTATTTATTTAGATTTACTTGCTTATTGGGTTTTTATTTATTTTTTTCCCTGTTGGAAAATCTTCTATGTATTTACTTTTTATTTTTATTTATTTTTTAACATTTTTTATTGACTTATAGTCATTTTACAATGCTGTGTCAAATTCCAGTGTAGAGCACAATTTTTCAGTTATACATGAACATACATACATTCATTGTCACATTCTCTTTCTCTGTGAGCCACCACAAGATCCTGTATATATTTCCCTGTACTACACAGTACAATCTTGTTTATCTATTGTGCATTTTGAAATCAAAGTCTGTCCCTTCAGGGCCAGGCTTATTGGGTTTTTAAAATATATTCCACATATGAATAAATCATGTCTTTCTCTGTCTGATTAATATGCCATTTTCAAAAGAGGAATCTAAAGTATAAGAAAGGTTAAAATAAAAAGATAGAAAAGGACATTTAAAACACTAAACAAGAAAGCAGATGTGGCTATAAAAATATAGGACAAAAAGAAACTTTAGGACAAAAAGACTACTAGAAACAAAGAGGTCAATATAGAGTGATGAATGTTTATTTCATCAGGATAAAATAAAGGTTCTAAATAAGTATGTACCTAATATATAACAAAGCTTGATAAACTTACGGGATAAGTAGACAAATCCACAATTATGTTAGAGATTTTAATACACCTATATGTGTAGTTGATAAAATATGCAGAAAAATCATATGGATACAGATTTGAGTATTATAATTAAAAAAAATTAGCCTTAATGTTGATATATTTTTAATCCATGCACCCAAACTGCAGAATACACGTTCTTTTCAAGAACCTATGGAATATGTTTAAAATCACATACATGGCCTAAAAGCAAATATCAGCATATACCAAAAAACTGAAATAATACAGAATATGATTTTCTGTCACCATATAAGTATGCTCAGAAGCAGTAACAAAAAGAAAATCAGAAACATCTCTATGTGTTTGAAAATTAAAGAATATACTTTTAAATAATTTATTAGGCAAAAAAGAAATAATGGAAAAATAAAATATTTTTAAACTAAATAGTATAAAAAATACTAAATATCAGAAATTATGCAGAGTTCATGTAGAACATACAAGAAAATGAGTAGCCTTAAAATCTTATATTAAGGAAAAAATGGAAATTATTGAGCTACAATTCTATTTAAAAAATTGACAAATGGATATCAAAATAAACTCAATAATGTAAAAGTAAAAAATAAAATAAATGCAGAAATTAATAGAGACACAAACCTTCCATAAAGAAGACCAAAAAAATGTAAAAGTTAATTTTTTGAAGGGTTCATAATAGACACATTACTTACAAATGAGCAAGGAAAAAAAGGTAAGCACAATTAACCAGTAAATCAGTATCAAGTATAAAAATGGGACAATATGTATATACTTGTATGACTCAAACATTATGCTGTAAAGCAGAAATTGATGCAACATTGTAAACTGACTATACTTCAATAAAAAGGGGAACAAAACAACAAATACTGCATCCATTATAAAGATGATAAGAGATTTTTATGAATAAATGTATGACACTCCAGGTAGAAGATGCAGTTGAAATGGACATTTTTCTAGAAAAATACAGGATACCAAAATAACCCAAAAAGAATTAGGAAGCCTGAATGTTTCTATCACTGATAAACTAATAACTTAATCTATAAGCTAAATATTCCCACTCAGTAAATCCATAACCAGGTGACTTCACCATTGAAAGAAATAACTTCAATCTTATATAAGCTCTTCCAAAGAATAAAGAAAGCAGATATGTTTCAAAATTCATTTTATGAGGCTACTGTATCATTGATAACAAAATGTTAAAAAGAGAACAGTGACATCAGCAGGATAGCAGAATTGGAAGTGCCAGCAGTCATTCTCCCACAGCAACATCAAAATAGCAAAATAATACATACCAAAAAATTATGTGAGAGATCTAGAATCCAAATAAGAAGTTCTCATACCCCAGAAAAGCACAAAGCTGAGAATAGCTGCACTGAGTAAGTAAGAAGATCCATTTCAATTCAGTCTTGTCAGCCCCAAGCCAGGACAGATCAACACTGGGAGAGAATGTTCCAGCTTCTGATTTCTACCTTAAGGGAGAAAAAGAAAATAAAATTATGTGTCCAATGTTCCAGGTTTTTGGAGGACTGCCAAAAGACTGGTTTCTGTCCCATCTCATTTGGACTGCTGATGAAACTGACATAGTTTGGAAACCTGGGGACCACTAAAAGCAAAGAAGAGTCCATGTTGAATCCATCATGATTCAACACAATTGGGGGACGGCACACAATATGAGGCTTCTCCCTCAAGAGGGAGGGAGTAGAATTGAATATTTGTCCAGCATTCTGGATTTTTGGAGAACTGCCTAAAACATTAATATAAGTCTTAACTAACTCAGGGTGCTGATTGGGGACTGGCATACTTTGGATGCCTGTTGGCCAGGGCATCCAAAGGAATGGAGACGCTTGCTCCTCTAAAACCAGAAAAGCAAAAGTAGCAAGATATAATGAGCATCTTAAAAAGAGACTGGAACACCTCTATAACTAGAAAGTTGGAACCACCCAAAAGGTTTCAGAGGCCCTCAGAATCTCTACCCAGGCTGACTAGTGAGAGTCTTCCCCTTAATGAAGCCAGTGCCATAAAGACTGGAAAAGGTGGATTTTCAAATGGACAGATCCCAACACAAAGTAATAAGACACATGAAAAAACAGGGAAATAAGGCTCAGATAACAGAACAAAACAGATCTCCAGGAAATGACCCCAAAGAAACAGAGGAATATGAATTGCCATACATAGAATTCAAAATAATCATCATAAAGATGACCTACAATATTTTACAAGAAACAATACATAAATTAAATGAAAACATCAACAAAGAGATAGAAAATATTTTTAAAAATTAACAAATTTTGAGCCAAAGGATAAGAAAAATGATTTAAAATTCTCAAGATGTCAATAGTAGACTTGACTGAACAGAAGAAAAAATTAGCAAACTAGAAAACAGGGCATTCAAAATTATCCAATCAGAAGAATTTTTAAAAAGAAACAAAAGGGGTTAAAAGGTTTACTTAAAGAAATAATGGCTGAGAAAGTCTCAAATCCAAGAAAGGAAGTAGAAGTCAGTAGTTAAGAATCTCAAAACTCCAACTAGGGGTAACCCAAAGAAATCTATAGCAAAATATATTCTAATAAAATTGTGAAAAGTCCAAGATGAAGACAGAATTTTGAAAGCAACAAGAGAAAAGTGACTCATCACATGCAAAAACAGCAAAACACACCAGGCTATCAATGACTTCTCAGCAGAAAACTTGCAGGAGAGAAGGGAGTTGGATCATTTATTTAAAGTTTTGAAAGAAAAAAATTGCCAAACAAAAATACTAGACTCAGAAAAACTATCCTTAAAAATGAGAGATAAAGTCTTTCCTAGACAAAAATGTTTGGGGATTTCATCACCACTATAACTGCCTGAAAAGAAATGCTAATGGAAGTCATTTGAGTTGAAATGAAAGGATGATGAACAGTAAGAGAAAAGCATATGAAAGTATAAAGCTTACTGGTAAAGGTATACATAGATAAATACAGAATACTGTATTACCAAAGTACTGCTGCCTAAATTGTTTTAATTCTGGAATAGAAGTAAAAATACAGAAGTATAAAAAATAACTATAATCAATAAAATATATTAATAGATACACAATATAAGAAGAAGCAATTTGTGACATCAGTAACGTAAAGTGTTGGGAGGAGAAGTAAACTGTATGGCATTATTATGTGACTGAAGTTATGATCTTAAAATATGTTGTTATAAGGTATTTTATGTAAGTTTTATGACAACCACATAAAGTGCTTATAGACAATAAACATGAAAAAATCAAAAAAGAATCAAAACATGTCACAACAAAGAAATCAACAAAACACGAAGGTAAACAGCAAGAGAGGAAAAGAAGAACAATAAGCTACAGACCGGAAATAATTAGCAAAATGTCAATAGTAAGTCCTTATGCATAAATAATTATTTTAGTGTAAATGGATTAAACTCTCCAATCAAAAGACCTAAAGTTGATGAAGGGATAACAAAACAAGATGTGACTATTTATTGTCTACAAGAGACACAGTTTAGATTTAAAGACAGATGTAGGTAATAAGTTGAAGCAGAGGAAAATATATTTCACACAGATGAAAACCAAAAAAGGTGGCCATATTTATATCAAAAAAAGAAACTTTGTCAGTGCCAAAAAAGACAAAAATGGACATTATATGATACTAAAGAGTCAATTCACCAAGAAGGTATAATAATTATAAATATATATGTGCTTAACATCAGAACACCTGAATATATGAAGCAAACATTGACAGAACTGATGAGAGAAATAGACAGCAGCACTATAATTGTAGGACTTTCAGTATCCCACTTTCAATAATGACTAGGACATCCAAACAGAAGACCAATAAAAGAACAGAAAATTTGTAAAAACATTATAAACCACAAGAATATAACAGACATATGAAAAATATTCCACCCAACAGCAGCAGAATGCACATTCTTCTCAAGTGCACATGAAACATTGTCCAGGAAAAATCACGTGTTAGGTCACAAAACAAGTCTTAACAAATTTGAGAAGATTGATATCATATCAAGTATCTTTTCTGACCACAATGGAATAAGCTAAACATTAATGACTGAAGGAAAACTGGAAAATTGAGCAAAATGTGGAAATTAAACAACACACTCTTCATAACAAATGAGTCGAAGAAGAAATCAATAGGGAAATTAGAAAATATCTTCAGGCAAATGAAAAAAACACAACTTACCAAATCTTATGGGATGCAACAAAAGCAATATTGGGAGAAAAGTTTATAGTGTTAGACACCTACATAAAAAAGAAAGAAAGAAAAAATCACAAATAAACAACCTAAATTTACAACTCAGGAAATTAGAAAAAGAAAAAGAAACTAATTCCAATGTTAAGAAGAAGGGAAGACGGTGGAGTAGAGAGACTCACAGCACACCCACAAATACACCAAGAATTACATCTACACCCACTGCACAGAACACCTACTGAACTCTGGCAGAGTGTCTCTCATTTCAAAATACAGGAGGGCTCACACAAAATCTGTTTAAAAAAAGGAAAAAGAAAAAAAAAAATTGGTTAAGGACCAGTCCTGCAGGGAGGGAGCAGCATAGAAAGAAAGGCAGCCTCATAATGGGATGCCCCTTCTCCAACAGGAAGTTCAGTGGGGACAGAAGCAGACTTTATGAGGCTCTCAGGGGAAAGTGGCAACTGCTTGGCAGACTGAACTAGGGAACCTACAACAGAGGGTGCCTGTGATCCCCAGCCCTTGATGTTAGTAGCTCCTGGGGCTCAGAACCTGAGGGGCACCAGAGCAGATGGCTGACGTTCCCACAGCTAAGGCAGGGACAAAGGCAACATCAACAGAGTACTTTGTAACTCAACATAACAAGTGACAGAAAACACCACAGAGGGCAATTCCCAGTGGACATCTCCTGCCTAATGTTCTTCCTAGCTGAAGTTCTGCAACCCTGCCTACTACACACCGCAGCTAAGAAACGGGTCTAGAAGCCTCTATTCCAGCAACAGGGGACCATATCAGGCCCCTCCCAAGGCTTTGAAAACTACAAAAAAAAAAAAAAAAAAAAGAAAGGAGGCCTGGCTCAAGAACAACAATCAGAGCAGGTTCTGAACAACACAACACCAATCACACACCCAACCAAAGGGATAACAGCCAGCACACATGGAAGAAAGATGTGGCAATCATCCATACTAAGAACAGCCATTACAACAAAACTATCAGATGAACACAGTCTACATAGAAATGCTCCAACTTTAAATAAAAACAAACAAAAAATACGATAGTACTTCAAGACCACAGTAGATAACTGATACTCCAAAATCCATAGAAACAGAGAAATATAAGTAAAATAAGGAAGGAGAGAAATTATTCCCAATTAAAAGAACAAGAGAAATCCCCTGAAAGAACAATCATTGAAATAGACCTCAATAGTCTATTAGACTTCAAAAAGGGAATGATCAATGCACTGAAGGAACTAAAAGAGATTAGCAATAGAGACAGAGATACTTAAAAAAAGGAAACTATAAAGGAGAGCCAATTAAAAACAGAAAACTCAATTGCTGAGAGAAGAACCATGCTAAAGGCAGTCAAAAGCAGACTAGATAATGCAGAGGAAAGAATAAGTGACTTAGAAGACAGGATAACAGAAGTCATCCAATCAGAAAAGTAGACAGAAAAGCAAATAAAAACCAATGAAAGCAATATAAGGGACCTATAGGATAATATAAAGCATGCCAACCTATGCATAATAGGGGGTCCAAGAAAGAGAAGAAAGGAAAAAGGAGATTGAGAAGATATTTGAAGAAATCATGACTGAAAGCTTTCCAAACCTAAAGAAGGAAACAGATATCCAAGTACAGGAGGCACAGAGGGTCCCAAACAATGAGAATCCAAAAAGACGTACACCAAGATATATTATAAAGATGTCCAAAGATAAAGGTAAAGAAAGGATTCTTAAGGAAGCAAGAAATGAACAAAAAGGGTAGTTACAAGGGAACCTTCATAAGGCTTTCAGGTAATTTCTCTACACAAACACTGCTGGCCAAAAGGGAGTGGCAAGATATATCGAAAGTCCTGAATGAGAAAAAGGTGCAACCTAGGATACTCTATCCAGCAAGACTATCCTTTAAAGTAGAAAGAGAGATAAAGAATTTGATAGACAAGGAAAAACTAAAAGAATTCAGTAATACTAAATCTATCCTAAAAGAAATAAAAAAGGCCTACTCTAAATAGATATGAAACAGAAAGCTATTGAAATAAGAAAACTATAATTAGAAATGCAATAACTACAGTGAGTTGTAAGAGAATAAATAGGAAAGAAAATTTAAAAAAATTTAAGAATATCACGATCATAAAAGGTGGGAAAGGGGAGCAAGAAAATACAGATTTTTTTCTCCTTTTTTCATTTTTTCTTCATTCTTTTTAGGATGTGTTTTAGCCTACATAATTATCAGTGTAAAGCAAACAGAACAGATATAGTAAGGAAGGGGTTAACATACTTGAAAAACAGGATAACCACAGATCAAATACATATAATAGAGTCACAATACCAAAAAGAAACCAAGCTAATATAAAAGAAAATTATCAAACCACAAAAAGAAAAATACAAAGGAAAAGAAAGGAACATGAAGACATAAAAAAAATGGAAAAGAAAGTTCAAAATGTCAATAAACACACATCTATCAATAATTACTATAAATTTCAATGGACTAAATGCTCCAATCAAAAGACATAGAGTGGTAGATTGGATACTAAAACAAAAGCTTACAATATGCTTCCTACAAGAGACCCACTTTAGAGTGAAGGACAGATAGATTGAAAGTGAGAGGATGGAAAAACCTATTTCATGCAAATGGAAATGATAAGACAGTGGGAGTAGCAATACTGATTTCAGACAAAATAGACTAAAACAAAAGCCATAAAGAAAGATAAAGAAGGACACTATATAATGATCAAATGAGCAATAGAAGATGAAGAAATTACACTCATTAACATATATGCTCCCAATAGAGGAGCACCTAAATATATCAAATACTAACAGACATAAAGAGAGAAGTCGATGGGAATACAATAATAGTAGGAGACTTTAACACCTCACTAACATCATTGGACAAGTCTTCCAGACAGAAAATCAATAAGGGAATGAAGATACTAAATGACACAATAGACGAGTTGGACTTGGTTGATATTTTTAAGACATTACATCCCCCAAAACAGAATATAAATTCTTTTCAAATGCTCATGGAACATTCTCTAGGATAAACCATGCACTCAGGCACAAAAGAATCCTCAACAATTTTAAGAGGGTAGAAATTATTCCAGCCATCTTCTCTGACCACAATGGCATGAAATTATGAATCAACCACAGGAAAACAAATGAGGAAAAAATAACAGCATGGAGACTAAACAACATGCTACTAAAAAACCAATGGGTCAATGATGAAATCAAAGAAGAAATTTAAAATATACCTTGAGACAAATGACAATGAAAACACAACCATACAAAATTTATCAAATGTATCAAAAGCATGTCTAAGAAGGAAGTTCATAGCAATACAGGCCTTCCTAAAAAAAGAAGAAGAATCTCAAATAAACAAACTAACCTAACACCTAAAAGAATTTATAAAAAAAAGAGAACAAAGAAAATCTAAAGTCAGCAGAAGGAAAGAAATAATAAAGATCAGGGAGGAAATAAATAAACTAGAGATTAAAAAATCAATACAAAAAATCAATCAAACCAAGAGCTATTTTTTTTTGAAAGAGTAAATAAAATTGACAAACCACTGGCCAGGCTCACCAAGAAGAAAAGAGAGAGCATACAAATAAAGAAAATAAGAAATGAAAATAGAGAGATCACAACAAACACCATAGAACTACAAAAAAAAAAAAAAAGAATACTATGAACAACTATATGGTAATAAGTTGAACAACTTGAAAGAAATGGAAAAGTTTCTAGAAACACAGTCTGCCAATACTGAATCAAGCAGAACAAGGTCATTTGAAAAGACCAATCACTATAAACAAAATAGAATAAGCAATAAAATACCTCCCTGCAAAAAAAAGTCCGGGACCAGATGGCTTCCCTGGGGAATTCTATCAAATATACAAAGAAGAGTTCATATAAATTCTTCTACCTCTTCCAAAAGACTGAAGAGGAGGGAACACTCCCAATTCATTCTATGAATCCACCATCACCCTGATACCAAAGCCAGACAAAGACAATACCAAAAAAGAAAGCTATAGGCCAAATCATTGATGAACACTCATGCAAAAATCCTCAACAAAATATTAGCAAACAGAATCCAACAACACATAAAAATATCATACACCATAACCAAGTGGGATTCATCCCAGGGACACAAGGATGCTTCAACATATACAAATCAATCAACATTATACACTGCATCAACAAGAGAAAGGACAAAAATAACAAGATCATCTCAATAGATGTGGAAAAAACATTTGATAAAATTCAACACCCATTTATGATAAAAACTATCAAAGTGGTATAGAGGGATCATATCTCAGCATAATAGAAGCTATTTATGACAAACCTACAGACAGCATAACATTCAATGGTGAAAAGCTGAAGGCCTTCCTGGTAAAATCTGGAAGAAGACAAGGATGCCCATTCTCATCGCTTCTATTCAATATAGTATTGGAAATCCTAGCCATAGCAATTAGGCAAGAAAAAGAAATAAAAGGGATCTAAACTGGAAGAGAGGAGGTAAAATTGTCATTATATGCAGATGTCATGTTACTATATAGGAAACACCAAAGGCTCCACACAAAAACTACTAAAGCTGATAAAAGAATTCGGCAAGTAGCAGGATACAAAATTAACATACAGAAGTCAGTGGCATTTCTTTACAGTAACAATGAAATATCAGAAAAGGAAAGTAAAGAAACAATCTCTTTTAAAATTGCACCCAGAAAAACAACATACTTGAGAATAAATCTGACCAAGGAAGTTTAAGACTTATATGCAGAGATCTACAAAACATTGACTAAGGAAATTAAAGATGACTGAAAGAAATGGAAAGATAGCCCATGTTCTTGGATTGGAAGAATTAATATTGTTAAAATGGTCACACTACCCAAAGCAATCTACAAATTTAATGTAATCCCTATCAATTACCCAGGACATTTTCCACAGAATTATAACAAATAATCCTCAAATTTATATGGAAACACTATTGACCCAGAATTGCCAAAGCATTACTGAAGAAAAAAAATACAGCTGGAGGGATAACCCTCCCAGACTACAGACAATACTACAGGGCTACAGTAATCAAAACAGCATAGTATTGGTACAAAAACAGACATACGGACCAATGGAACAGAGCAGAGAGCCCAAAAATGAACTCACAACTTTTTGGCCAGTTAATCTTTGACAATGGAGGTAAGAACGTACAATGGAATAAAGACAGTCTCTTCAGCAAATGGTGTTGGGAAAACTGGATAGCTGCGTGTAAATTGATGAAATTAGAATATTTCCTCATACCATACACAAAAATAAACTCAAAATGGCTTAAAAACTTAAACATAAGGCAAGACATTATGAACCTCTTACAAGAAAATATAGGCAAAACATTATCTGATGTAATTCTCAGCAATATTCTTCTAGAGCACTCTACCCAAGCAATAGAAATAAAAGCAAGAATAAACAAATAAGACCCAATTAAACTTATAAGCTTTTGTACCGCAAAGGAAACATAAGCAAAACAAAAGAACAACCTACAAAATGGGAGAAAATATTTGCAAAAGATGAGGCTGACAAGGGCTTGATTTCCAGAATATATAAACAACACACATGTCTTAATAAGAAAAAAACAAACAACCCAATGCAAAAATTGGCAGAAGACCTAAACAAGCAATTCTCCAATGAAGACATGCAAATGGCCAATAGGCACATGAAAGAGTGATCCGTATCACTAATTATCAGAGAAATACAAATCAAAACTACAATGAAGTATCACTTCACACCAATCAGAATGGCCATCATTCAAAAGTCCATGAATGATAAATGCTGGAGAGGGTATGGAGAAAAGGGAACTCTCCTACACTGTTGGTGGGAATGTATTTTGGTACAGCTGTTATGGAAATCACTATGAAGATTCCTCAAAAAACTAAAACTAGACTTATCATATGATTCAGCAATCCCACTCCTGGACATATATCCAAAGGGAACCTTAATTCAGCAAGACACATGCACCCCAATGTTCATATCAACATTATTTAAAATAGCTAAGACACGGAAACAATCTCAATGCCCATTGACAGATGACTGGATAAAGAAGTTGGGGTATATTTATACAATGGAATACTACTTAACCATAAAAAGAATCAATTATGCCATTTGTAGCAACATGGATCGACCTGGAAAATGTCATTCTAAGTGAAGTAAGCCAGAAAGAGAAAGAAAAATACCATATGATATCACTTATATGTGGAATCTAAAAGAAAAAGACAAACAAATTTATTTACAAAACAGAAATAGACTCACAGACATAGAAAACAAACCTATGGTTACTGGGGGCGGGGGGAAAAGGGATGGGAAGGGATAAATTGGGAGTTCAAGATTTGCAGATACTAATATATATATATATATATATATATATATATATATATATATATATATATATATATAATAGATAAACAACAAGTTTATACTTTATAGCACAGGGAATTATATTCAATATCTTTTGGTAACCTATGGTTAAAAAGAATATGAAAATGAATATATGTATGTTCCTCTATGATTATATATTGTACTATACACCAGAAATTGACACAACATTGTATACTAGCTATACTTCAGTAAAAATATATTGGAAAAAAGAAGGGAGGAAATAATTTACATTAGAGAAGAAATAATAGAGAATAGAAAAACAATACAAAAATCAGAAAACCAAAAACTGTTTTTCTTAAGGTAAACAAAATTGACAATGTCCACCATCAGCACTTAGATTAAACAAAGTACTGGAAGTTCTACCCCGAGCAATTAGGAAAGAAAAATAAATGAAAGACATTGAAATCAGAAGGGAAGAAGTAAAATTATCTGTTCACAGATAGCATGATTTATACGTAAAAACTAAAGATTACACACACACACATACACACACACACAAACAGTTCAAAAATTCAGCAAAATAGCAGAATACAAAATTAATATACAAAAATCAGTTGTTTCTATGCACTGAGACAACAAAAAAAAATCCCAAAAGGAAATTAAGAAAAAATTGTTTACAATAGCCTCAAAAAGAATAAAATATTTAGGGACATAATTAACCAAAGAAGCAAAACTTATACACTGACAACTACAAAATATAGCTGAAATAAATTAAAGAAGATACAAATAAATGGAAAGACATCCCATTTTCATGGCTTGGAAGACTTGACATTGTTAAAAGGTCTGTACTACATAGGGCAATATACTGATATAATGCAATCCTTAATAAAAATACCAGTGGAATTTTAGCATAAACAGAAAAAAATCCTAAAATTTGTATGTAATGAAAAAGGACCCCATGTTGACAAAGCAATCTTGAGAAAGATGAACAAAGTTGTAGGCTTTATACTTCCATTTCAAAACATATTACAAAGCTACAGTAATTAAAATAGTATGATATTGGTATAAGGATAGACATATAGACCAATGGATCAGAATAGAGGGGCCAGAAATAAATCAATACAAAAATGGTAAAATGGTTTTCCATAAAGAAGCCAAGACTACATAACGGAGAAAGGATGGTACCTTCAACAAATGGTTATGGAAAAACTGAATATTCACATGAAAAAGAATGGAATTGAGGCCTTATCACATATCAGACAGTAAAAATAAACTCAAAATGGATTGGAAACTTAAAAATAAGACACAAAACTACAATATCCCTGGAGGAAAACATAGGGAAAAATGTATGACACTGATTTGTCAATGATTTCTTGGATATAACAACAAAAACACAGGAAACAAAAGCAAAAATAAACAAGTAGGACTACTTCAAACTGAAAAGCTTCACAATAAACGAAGCAATCAATCATGTGAAAAATCCACCTATAAAATGGGTGAAAATATTTGCAAACAATATATCTGGTAAGGGATTAATATTCGAATTACGTAAGAAACTCTTACAATTCAATAGCAGATACAAATAAACCAATTAAAGATGGGTCAAGGGCTTGAATATTCCTTTCTCCAAAGAAGACATACAAATGGCCACCTAGTATATGAAAATATACTTAATACCTCTATTATCAGGGAAATAAAAATCAAAACCATAGTGAGAAATTACCTCATGTTAATTAGGTTGGCCATTATTTCAAAGGAAGAAAATAATGTGTTGACAAGGAAGTGAAGAAGTTGGAACTGTTGTGCATTGATGGTAAAAATGTAAAATGGTACAGCCACTATGGAAAACAGTAAATAGATCTTCAAAAAATTTAAAATAGAATTACCATATGATCCAGCAATCCAATTTTTGGGGATTTATCCAAAGTAATTGAAATCAGGATCTTGATGAAATTGTTGCATTCCTGTGCTCATTACAGCATTATTCATAGTAGCCAACAGATGGAAACAACCCACATGTTCATTGATGGATTAATGGATAAGAAAATGTAGTATATGCATAAGTGGAATATTATTTAGCCATAAAAGAAACAAATCCTTTCATATGCTGCAACATGGATAAATCTTGAAGACATTACACTAAGTGAAATAAGCCAGTCATAGATGGACAAATGCTGCATGATTCCACTTATATGAGGTATCTGAAAACCTCAGACCAACAGAAACAGAATGTAGAATGGAGGTTCCCAGGGGCTAGGTAGAAGGTAAAATGGGGAGTTGCTCTTCAATGGGTATAGAGTTTCAGTAATGGAGGCTGAAAACGTTCTAGAGATCTGATGTACAACATTGTGATTATAGTCAACAAAACTGTATTGTCCATTTAAATTTTTGCTAAAAAGTTAGATCTCATGTTTTGTTTTTATTACCCCCCTCTCAGACACACACACACACACACACACACACAATAAAACCTCACAAAGACAGAAAGTAAAATAACCAGCCAATGTCACCTATGAAAGTATATGCAAATATCCTAAACACAGTATTTGCAAACTAATTTTAACAATACATGCAAATGATACTATATAATGATCTAGTTGTTTTTAGCTGAGGGATAAAATGTTGGTTTTACATTCAGAAACCTGTAACAGACTAAAGAAGAAGTTATATGATTATTTGAGTACACAGAGAAAATTTATTTGGTAAAATTCAACTTCCTTTAATGATAAAAATTTTTAGTAAATCAGGAATAAAAAGGAACTTTAATGATGTTTATTAGAAAGGAAATACCAAAATCTACTTCAAAAATCACACTTTTCTGACACATTGAATGCTTTCAATTTGAGATAGGGAAAGACCATAAAGCCTTAAATGAGTGGTCCTAGCTAGCACAGTAAGTCTTGAAGAGGGTTAACTTAGAGATAATTAAATAATGTGAATTGGTTAAATAGATATTAGAAGACTGAAAAGGCAAATTAGGAACACTGAGGTAACAAGAAAATAACTTCAGGAACAGATACCATCCCTAGGTCTTGGAGACAAAGGAATGAGGTTATGGTTATCAGAACCTAGAAGCTTGGAGAAAAAGCCTTGAGAAGCTGGGACCCAGTTCTCTCTGAGGGGTGCTGCCTGGCTAGTGATGGTACTCAGGAGCTTGGAGTTGGGGCCTCAGGGAGCTGGGATTCAGACTTTTGGTGAAGGGCTACTGCTAATATCTCCAGCTTTTGTTAATACCTCCAGGGAAGCACAGTGAGACTGGCTTGGGGACTATGGAAAACTGCTGGACACTGGAACCAACTGCCACTGAAACCAAATGCTCCTGCTAGGGTAAAAGATCATTGCTGGAGCGGTGTTCACAGGAACAGGAAGCAATACAGAGAGAGAAAATTCCTCCTCCCCTTCTCTAACCTTAAACTCTTCCCCTAATGCCTAGTATTGAAAATATCTAATGCAGAACCAGGTTGCAAAGATAAATGTAATGTATTTCAGTCCCAGCACCACAAAGCAGATTATAGAAGAGTGAATTTGGAACAGAAAGACGATAGCTTAATAATTAGCAAAAAAGTGAAAAATATAAAGATTATTTTGATTTCAGCTTTTACTATGGTAAAAGCTCCAATGTTTCAGCAACATTTATTTTTTGCTCACATTATATGAGGATTGTGGGTTAGGTACAGTTCTACTAAGCTCTGCTTGTCTTCACATGTCTTCTTATTCTTAATCCCAGGTTAAGCACCAAACCCAATGTGGGAAATACTCTTGTTCAGACAGAGGTCACACCAGTGCAAGAAAGCCTAAATCAACTCAGAAGATGGCATTTAAAGCTTCAGTTAAAACATGGCAAACATATTAATTCACATGCCACTGGCCAAAGCATGTCACATGTTCAATTCCCAAGTCATTTATGTGAGTAGTATAGCCCTCCCAAAGGTATTAAAGGATAGAAAGGGATACATAATCAAGTCACATGACAATGGTCTGGGTTGCATATTCCTATTGCATCAAGGTAGTGAATAGTTGGGGAAAATAACACAATATTATATAGACTTAAAAGGAATAACTAAAATAATTTTATAGGTTATATGATTGTATTCCTAGAAAATTCAAAATAATCTATATATAAAATACTAAAGTTCATAAAAGAGTTCAGCACTGTTGATGGAAATACAACAACAAACTGAAAAAAATAAACTATACTTCTCTACAACAGTAACAAATGTTTTTAAAGTAATTTTTGTAAAAGAGTGCCCTATACAAAAAGTCAACGATATAATAATCAAAATTTATATGGCAAAATATAAGATATTATTGATGGAAATTAAAAACCTAAAAAAAATAGAGATACTATGTTTACGGATTAAAAGATCCCATATGGTAAAAAAATGAATAATTCAACAAAATTCCAATCAATATTCCAATGGGCTTTTTGTAAAAATTTACAAGATTATTCTAAAATTTATATTAAAACACAAAAGACTAAGAATAGAAAAGGCATCGTTTCTGAAGAACACATTGGAACAAGATTACTGACAAGATTTATAAAATTATTGTAATAAAAAGAAAATGGTATTTACACATAAAAAATGTATAAATAGATCAATGAAACAGAGCTGAGAATCTTGAAATAGACCAGTGCTTATAGGGTTCTTTGATTTATGCAGTGTTAGCACTGTAAAGTATTATGTTCAATAAATAATGCTGAGTCAATCAAATATACATAATGGGAAAAAGGAATTGGAACTCTAACTCATACCATTACAAAAATTAATCCCAGGTAGATTGTAGACCTAAATAGACCTAGATGTGAAACACAAACAATAAAGCTTTCAGTTAATAATATAAGAGAATATCTTCATTCCCTCAGAAGAAAATGCCTTATCACATAAAAAGCACGGATCACAGGTGAAAAAAATAAATAAATTTGACTTTTAAAATTAAGAATTTATAGTCATTAAAAGACACATTAATAAACTGAAAAGTAAATACACAAACAGGAGAAGAAAAAAAGGGCTTCTTCTCATAACACAGAATTACTCCAAAGTCATAAGAAAAAGTCAGGCTACTCAATAAATATATGCAAATGACTAAACAAGAACTTTACAAAAAAGGAAATTCACTAGCCAATAAGTATATTAAAAGTCCCATAACCTTATTAGCAATTAGGTAAATGCAAATTAAAACCATTAAATATCCCTACACATCCTCCAGATTGGTTAAAATTGAAGTCTAGAGAAATCAAATGTTTGTCAATAATATGGAACAATGAGAAATCTCATACCTTGAATGTGGTATGGAGTGGGTGTTGTTAATCAGTGTAACTGTTTTGGAAAAGAATTTGGAATAATATAGTAAAATTGAAGATATTCTGCAACTCAACAGTTCCAGTGCTATATGCCTTATAAAAATATAAGTTTATATGCACCAGGATGCATATGTGAGAATCCTCATAATATTGTTGCTTACAGCCAAAACTAGAAACAACACAAATATTCAACAACAATATAAAGACATAAATAAATTATAATATAGTCACACAATGAAATACTATACAGCAATGTTAATGAATACTCCACAACTAATACAGTAGTGTGGATGAATCTCACCAATATTATATTAAGCAAAAGCAGTTAGACACAAAACAGCATATACTGTATGGTTCCATTTATATAATGTTCAAAAATAGACAAAATGAAGCAACGCTATTTAGGAAGTAAACTTGCATGGTAAAACTACAAAAGAAACCATGGAAACCAGTAAAAAAGTAATCTCTAAATGGCATAGAGGCTATATTCAAGAATACACCAAGGACTTCTAGGATATTGACGAATTTTCATTTATTTACCTTGGAAATTACAAGCTGAGTTGCTTCATAGTCATTTTAAAGTTGTATACTTATATTTTATATATGGTTATGCAAGTTACAATTTACAATAACAATGTAAATACGTTATCTAACTAGTCAAAAAATTTTACAAAGTCTTTGTCAAAACAAGCTTGAATCTGGACTGTAAAACCTTTAGCACATCTCTTAACTTTTCTGAGCCTCCATTTTTTCCATCTGTAAACTGAGGATAATTATATTTATTTACTCCAAAGTGTCAAATGAGATCTTGGATATGAAAGTGCACTGTAGACTATAAAGCACAATACAAATTAGCTGCTATTATTCTCTGTTTTCTGAAATGACAGCAGGTTAGAGAAAAAAGCAGGAAGAAAATGAAGTCCAGGCTACTAAGGCAGGTACATTTACAGCATCTTTTAAGCATGAAAGTTAAAAAAATAACTAGAAAAATCAGGTAAGGTCTGAAAAAGTGCAGCTTGAAACAATTTAGAGGATGGGATAAACACTGCTCTTAATATATCAGTAGCCTAAGGGCATCACCACATGAGAGAAGAACATAAAGATAATTCCTTGTGATTACCCGGGACCATTAAGAAATACGTCAGTTATGTTCAGTATAGTCTTTAGAAAGAGTCAGAGAATGTAATACAAATGTTTCCATCCAAAATGAATGCATTTTTAATTTTTTCATTTAAATGTAAAACTGTTATCTGGCAAACACATTTATATGGAAAAAGTTATATTAATAAAAATAGCTACCTTTTACTGCCAGACACAGATCTAGAAACTATCCAGATATTACATTATTTAATTTTTAAGGTAATTTTGCTAACTGGGTCAGTTTGTTATCTCTATTTTATAAATGAGGAAACTGAGGCTTAGAGAGTTTTGATGTTTTCCCATTCATCTAAGGAGGGGCAGACTTGAAATTTAAACCTACTTATGATTCATTCCAAATCCTGGATTCCTGCTATCACAAAAGCTCCTTTTTATTATTTAAATATAGCAGATAAATATGGTGGAGTAAATTTTGGGGGAGCCAGTCACAAAATCAATTGCTCCCACATATTCATTCATTTAGCTTAATACAGTGATGTGATCACACAAGATTTTTATCAGTCATCTTAAAGTCTTCACTTCTTAAACCACTGATTCTTTTGTTACTTGTAGATACATCATTATCATCTTAAGTGAGCCACAAAAGGCATTTTCTGCAGGCAATTTAAAATCGAAGCTCATCATCTCCATAGGTATGTCAATCAGCACTTACATATTTGTAGATATTTCCAGTTTTTAATGAAATAATTAAAAATTCTATTGGATAAAGGTTTAAGCTGCTTTTAAAAATACATTTGGGATCTTTGAACAATATAACTATTTCACAATTTGAATTTTTATATCCTAAATACTGTTGCTTTAATACAATGGATATGGAAAATTATTTTTTATAAAACCTGAATTTGCTGCTTTAAAATATTTCTAAAGACAAAATCCTTAAAATTTATTTTTTTAACAATCTATAGTGGATTGAGTAACATGTCTTAATCTGATAAAAATTTTAGTATAAACAGTTTTTAGAGAATCATAGCATTGAAAGATATCTTAAAATTATCTAGTCTAATCTCAGCCCATCCTCCCATATTTCTATTCATGCTTCACACATCTCTTATTATATTATCGCAAATGCAGGAGGCAGTAATTCTTGTAGATTTATTCTTTAATGCTAGTTCTATAATATTTTTGCCCCCAAACAGTGTTATTGATTAGTATGTAAAATTGTAATTCTTTAATTTCAGCATATTATTGTTGTAAATAAGAGTCAGTCAACTGGCAGATGACAACTGAATCTTAACTAGAGAGCAAAGAGCAAAGGTAGACTCTAGAAAATATAGACCAATAAGCTAAATATTGATGCCTAATGAAATTCTCAAATAGATTATTAAAAACTTTTGTAAGAACTTAAAAAATCGCGGAGTGATTATTAGGAGTCATCATAGCTTCACCAAACAAACAAGTCAGGTTGAAACAATCATTTCTTTTTCTGGTAGGATTCCTAGATGAGAGAGCCACACATATGGTCACTTTAAAAAAATCATTACAAATTTCATTTTAGGAGGTCTGGGATATATGATTATCCTAAGGTCCCTTTTAGCTTTAAAATCCTATGTATTTCACCTGATAGACATAAGATATTTTTTTTTCCTGGAATGGATTCATAATTTGATACACAAGTTTTCTTAAAGAGCGCTGATTAATGGATCTTTGTAAACCTGAATGGAAACCTCAAGTGACAAAACTGTGGTTCTGTCTTTGCCTTACCCTTTTCAACAATTTTTTTCAATGTAGACTAAGATTTACAAGGATCTTAAATTTGTTCATAACACAATCCTAAAAAGCGATAGCTATTTGAGATAAGAAAACTATGATGTGTGAATGTGTATGTGTGTCTATAGGCTGAATCTAAGAGCAAAAAATCATAAAACATTTCACAAATAAATTTGGATTCAAATATAAATCTTACTATGTTTATAGTATTTGCAAAGTCAACAAAATTAATGCTTATGTAAGTATGTACATCCTTAAGATGAAATAATATGCAACATTTTAAAATATTTAAGAAGAGTTTTAATAATATATGGAGTTTATATAATATAATGTTAAGTTGAAAAATTCAGCATATAAAATTGCTTATAAAATATTATCACAAAAACATTTATAGACATTTAAAAGCAAAGAAAAATGGAGAAAAATCATCAAAATATTAAATGTGAGTGGTGGGGTTATTATTTTCTTCATTAGGCATTTATGTATCCAATATAAATAGCTACTAAAAAACTAAATACAGTCTTAGGTAATATTAGCAAAATTATGGATTATTGTTTAAAAAGAAAAGTAGTCCCATTGTGCTTTGCACTACTCAGACCTCACCTGGATTACTTTAGTTCACTACATTTTAACAGTAACTTTGACTATACAAGAGGCTTAGTGTATGGAATCCAGGATAGGGAATGCTATAAACTGCACTGTGTCCTCCTCACCCTTAAATTCATATGTAGTAGTCCAATCCTCCAATGTGACTGTACCTGGAAATACGGTCTCTGTCTCCAGGAGGTAATTAAGATTAAATGAAGTCATAAGGGTGGGACCGTAAACTGATAGGACATAGGAATAAGATCTCTCTCTCTCTCTCTCTTACACACACACACACACACACACACACACACAGAATAAGAAGGAGGCCATCTGTAAGTCAGGGAGAAAGCCCTCACTAGCACCAAACCATGCTGGCACCTTGATCTTGGGCTTCTAGCTCACAACTGTGAGAAAATGTTTTCTCTTGTTTTAAGCCACTTAGTCTATAGTATTTGCTATGGCAGACCAAGCTGACTGATACAGTGAGTGATCTTAAAATGACTTCAGTGATGAGTGAGTGGAGTAACTGAGGATATTAAGGGTGGGGAAAAAAGGAATAGTGCAGATAAATTGTTTTCAGATATTTACAGAGATGTCATGTGGAAACAACTAGTCTTGCCAAATTAGGTTAGAAGAAGTTGGGTTCAATATAAGAAGTAGTTTTCTAACAAAGTTCTGCCAAAGTGGAATGAGCTGGTTTTAGACATGGTGAACTCCTACTAGAAGACAATTGCTCAGGAGTGCTTTAGAAGAGATTTCTGCATGATTTAGATAACTTTTGGAAGTCCCGTCTAACTCCAACTTTTTCTGTCCTAACATTTCACATGGTTGAAAACTTTCAGAATTTTAATTCCCATACAATACATTCATTATCCCTGAAAATTTTCCAAGTATGATTTCTGTGTTTTCATTTCACTCTTTAAAAATAAAAAATGAAGCAAGACCTGTTATAGAACTTTACCCCACACTTCTAGAAAACTCTCATTCATTAACCATTAATCATTTACATGATACAGTTTTTCTTTAGGTGACTATTTTTGCTGTTTCTCTATACTTGTACCTGAATTATTTGTTTAAAGTTCACTTTGACATCATTATCTGCTCAGAAAAATTAACATTCTGACCTCAGCTGATCCATTTATTTTACTAACTTAATTTTCTGCCAATGTGAATGGTAACAATGAAAATTACGGTAAAATAAGAATTTTAAAATGTATAAATATTTAAGAAAAACACTTATTTTTCCTACACAAAAAGCAAACTAATCAAAACACTGCATATTGTTTATAGTATCTGGCTTAAACTACCATTTATAACTTTATTTGTATGGGGCAGCATTTCTGAATTTTTAAACTCAGGACAAGAGGACATCTCCTTTCACTTCAGTATTAGAAACAGACTCAGTCTTGGCAGAGGAAGCAGGACCTGTACTAAAACCTTATTCTTGTCACATTTTCTCTGAAAGGGGTTCCTGGATGAATTCCAGGGAAAGGAAACAACATCCAGGTGCTGTGGTTCCACAGGAGGCCCCACATAAGAAGGATAAAAGTCGAAATGTTTCAGAAAGGCCCACAGGGGTTCTTGCATTAAGGGGAGAGATTTTCATCAGTGATGACTAGATTCCAGAAGAAATGGCAGAATACAAAGAAAGAAAACAGGATTTGGGGTGAAGAAGGAGGCAATTATGATGGCAAGTGAATGGTATTAGTGGCAGTAGTGATAGTTTCTGAGCAGTATAGCAAAAGTCTTGCTCATACATGGTTATTCAAAAACCCCACATTGGGAAAGACATGCAGTGTGAAACTGATACTTAAATAAAACAAAATTAAAACAAACTATAGAAATCTCACAATAAAATAATCAAGCAAATATTTACTAAAACAACACTTATTGAACATTACTATATGTCAAGTTTTATGATGAGAATTTTATATACATCATGTCATTTAATTCTTATAACAATCCCATGAGGTAGGTTCTAATGCTATCCTCATTTTCCTAAAGAGAAGTCAGAGTCTCAGAAATGATACTGGATTTAAGGTCACTTATTAAGTGTGGGTCTGAGATACACATCTGAGTCTGCTTAACTCTTAGCTCAATTCAATTAAATTCTATTCTGTAAAGGCTTCCATATTTAGGTCCAAAGTCTTGTCACAAATGACATTATGATTTAAATTATACATTGACATTTTTACTGATAATAAAAGAGCATATTTAGATTTCTATTTGAAATAAGACAAAAATTAGATCTATCTTTTATAAAAGTTTTTTTTTTGTGTTTGTAGTTTTTCAGACATTCCTACTTTCAGACGCACCTACACTAGTTTCATTGATCATGTACATGCATTTTCCAAGGATGAAATCTAGTTTCCAAGGTCTGCAGTTGTTCTCACTGAGAACTAAAAAATATTTGGCTTTTTCTCATGACCATATCTCCAATTTGGGGAAGCTAAAGTCAGTCAAAGTGCTGAACATTAAAAAGGACATTTCGACACCCAGTACTCTCTGTAAATCATTTCACCCCTTCTACTCCCCTCAACATTTGACAAAACATTTTACTGTAAATAAATTTGGGGGCCAATGTGTGATTATTCTCACCTGGAAAATATACTGTTTCCCCTCCATGAAACTAGAACAGAAGGTCTGAGAGAAAGGAAATTATTAAGCATTCTACTGAGTTTTCCCCCCAACAAAAACTAAGATAGAGGTCAATGAATAAGTATGTGCAGACTGGAACTTGAATCCTCCAGGGTGACTGTAGGCTAATTAATAATTAATGCCAGAGCCTTGGTGTTTGAAATGCAGATGTGATAACTGGAGGCCTGGCAGTGCTGTTCAGAGGAAGCAGATTTAGATGCTATAGGGAATAGGCACTCCCTTGCCGGCTGGCTCAGAGAGCCAGCCTGGGTGCAAAGCAGGGTCTATGGTTTAGATTATATTCCCCTCAGCTGTTAATTACCTGAACCTACTTTGAAGTTCTTCTCTTTTTATCCTCTGCATGAAAAGAGATTGGTTCAGCCAAGGGACTTAGAGAAATGATCAAATACATGGGGTGGAAGGAAGGGGGTGGGAATAGAACTTCAGATATAAGAAGATAACGAAGAAAAACACATAGTAGAACATACAAGAACATACATTATTAGGAAATGTTGAATTGTGATTCATTGTTTCAAATACATTGTATTTCTCTCAGTTGTTATAATGAAGTTGATTTTAAATAAATATGTAAACTTTCTCTGAATAGATATTACAAAGAATTTCCATCTGTATTACTGTTTAATGATTTAACAAGAGACAAGTGTTTTGTAATGGCATATTTAATTTAAAAAAGTCACTTAAACCTCTTCATATTTGAAGGTATTTACTGATAAGGGCAACATTAACAGAATTAGATATAAACTGCTTCTATATAACCTGTTTGTGTGCAAATCACTAATCCTCACAAAACAGATAGAATAGAAGGTGCCATTGCTCAATGAGGGAAACTATAGGATTTTAAAAAAATGTGGAAATAGGCTGCAGTTGGAAGAAATCTGAAAATAAATGATGGTAGGTTTAACTGCATTAAAAATCACCCTGGTTTGTTTTCAGTTTTTGTGTATGTATGTCCGCAATTTAAAAAAGCATGTCCAATAACTATCCAGCAAGTGGATTACAGCATGCCTGAATTAGATGTAAATGCCTAGGCTTGGATTTTTTATCCATTTTTAAATGTTATTTTTAGTGCAGCCACTCTAGGCAAAGCACCTGAGATACACGTTACTCACACATAAACACATTTCTCTCTTTTGGTGCAAGAGCATGCAGTTATGAAATAGCTAATTTTCAACTGCGAGAAAGATCTCAGTATCTTTTTGACAGGAAAATGGCACTGAAAGCACCATCAAAGGAAATGTGTACCTAAAATGAAACTAACACCTGTGGATGCAATATCATCTGACTAAGTGACATCAACATACAACCAAATGAGTGAGTGATGATCATTTGGCTCAGACACAACACATAGATCCCCAAGCAATGATCTGGATTTCAAGTTTTATTTTATTTACTGTCCATTTCTATTTAAAGGGGCACTTTTGTGAGCAGGGTACTTAACTTTTAAGTCAGGAGGAAAAATTAGAAATTTTCTCATTAGAATCTATTGCTCAAAATGCAAATTCCAAAAACTGTAGGGCTTGCATCATTGTACAATTTAAATTTCCTGGAGCAAGAAAGTAGTCATGTAACTGAAGGTCTTCTATCAAAGGCAAATCACATTGGGAATTTTTGCAATTTGTCTGTAACACAGCTTTCCTAGTTGTAGTTTTCACTCTAAGAACACATTACAACACTAAGATTATGTAGAAATAACAAAAAAAAATCGTCTTCATGCAATTTCAATTCTGCTATACTGACATAAGGCAGGAGGGCCAAATCACAAGAAAGTAGAGGTGACTTTCATACTGATTTTGTCACCCATCAGCTATCTCTGAAGTATAATACTGCTAAAGTCCAAAGTGTTAATGAAAATGTAGCAATTTTTCCAAGCTTTAAATATAAACTTTTTATGTTGAGTTCCCTGCAACTAAGAAAGTGGAAGGAAAAAAAAAAAAGTGCTTGAAAAGTGTAAGCTGAAAACCAGAGTCAAAATTTTAAAAAATCAGCCACTTAAATCAGCACCTATGATTTTCATGGCTATAGCTATTTTTACTATGGGCATTCATGATTATTCACCTGTGGTGGGTAACACTCAATTTTAAAACATGAATACAGAACGAAACACATTTCCTACACTGGAACTGCAGTCTTCCAAACTGAATTCTAAACTTTTGAAATGTTGTTTCTAATAGCAAGTGAAACTACATTTAAGACTGGTCACATTTAGGCTTCACTTATGTGTCTTTATTTTTATTTTTATTATATTAAAATATGCTAGTGAATCAATTTATGTATATATATATATATATATATATATATATATATATATATATATATATGTATTTCTATTTTATTTTTAACACTCCAATCAACTGTCCAATTCAATTTAAGGAGAAAGATATTTGAAAACATTATATCCAGTGTGACCAAGTTTTAGCTTAGAGATGTATGAACAACAGAGATATAAACTAAACAGCACAATGACATCACAAGCATTAAGTTAACTTTCCACTTTATTTCAACCTGTATGCTTACATCCTCACTTCCTCAACCCCACATGACTGTCTTTTAACACTAGCAATTGCCTGTTTTGTAAAGATTTATTCAATTTCTTAAAGCACATTTAAAAATGTTTTAATGGAATCTATTGGCATAATCTTGCATTAATCTCAGATTCTTAATGTATTTTAAAAAACAATATAAAAAATAACTGCATAGCAACCAATATTTAAGTCATAGAGCCTTGAAACCATAATTTGTATTTTTATATTAATTTGGAACAACTAAAGCATTCTTCTCTGTGTCAATTCTATTTAAAACTTTTTCCTCTAGATAATATGCTTTCCACAGTTCATTTTCGATCATGTGTTCATATTGTAAAACTGCTTGTGACTAGAGGCCCCTAAACATATGCACAATATTCTGACTCTACTGCAGTCTAAAATGCGTTTAGATTATCTACTTTGTTTTGTGTCCTTTTTACCTGCAGCTACAGAGAGACTGAAATGAAGTTCTCAGCTCTTTATTAGTAAAAAGCATAGGGAAAGTAAAAAGATCTTAATAGAAATATTTTTCTGCCTCCAGTATGAATGATGTATGCTGCATGAGCTATGCACTGCAAAGCAGAGGAAGACTTCTTTACCCTGCAAAAGGAAAAGTAAAATATTGAAAAAGGATTTTAATGAAATCATAACATTAAAATAGTTTTATATTAAATCCTGCTAATTTTCTAGGTAAAGGCTGTGAAGTAAATGTGAGGAAACATTAAAAGGGAATTGAATTTGCATTCCTTATGCTACAGGCACATGTTTACATGACCTTTAAAACAGAATTAAAGCTGTATCATCAGCAGCTGTAGGCAATTCACATTACTAAGGCAATCAAATCAGAATGCTAAACTAACTATAAAACATAAATTAAACTGATAGAGAATCATCTCAAATCACTAGGTTTACTTGCAATCGACTTATATGCTACTAGTCATTTCAAAGCAGTGTGCAGATCCCCCAAACCAGAAATACTCCAACACATCAGAAAAACAGAGTCCAGCTGTAAATATGTAAGCTAGGAACACTTTAATATATATTTTTCAGCAAATCTTCATCATTCATCAGAGCTAGCTTATTTCATGATCATTATTTACTTTCAATACCTCCAAAAGTATTACCTCATGAAGACACAGAGCTTTCTGATACATTGTACATAGAAGAGATAATTTTTATTTCCAAACAAATATTTGAAAGAGTCTATAAAAAAGGCTTAAAGGCTAGTAAAATGTTAACTGCACTTCTTTCTACTATAAACTTCGTTGTATTATTGTACAACATCCCTCACAATTTCCACCAACTATATTCTGGTATCTTTTCATAGCATGTACAGATATCACACTTTTTAAAATACAGTAGAACTGATTATTAAATAAAGTTTTAAATCCAGCTGTCTGGGATGAGACTTGCGTTAAAGACATGAAAAGAGAAAAGTAAATGCATTTATAATGCGAGTCATCATCCCACTAGACATGTTTTTAGAAAGCTTGGTATCTTTCCATTTTCAGTAGTAAAAACTCTGAAAAGAAGTGCATCCCATTTTTCCCAAAGTGTTTCTATTTGTGTGTTGTAACTTATTTTTCTCCTCTTTAGAAAACCTTGCAGACTCCTCAATAATACTGAAAACATACAGAATATGTTTGAAAATTCAGTTCATCTACTTTGAGAGGTAAAGAAAATGGGGAGGACTCAAATGCTTCTCCCCAACACTAATGTACGTGTTTGTATAGGACAAATTTCAATTCTTTTCAAAGCTGTCAAATAGCTGTTAGAAGAAAACCAAATTTCCACAGCTCTAAGACAGTTTCTGCAGAGCTGAGATCCATAGAGTTCAGATCATTTTTGAAGGCAATTTACACTGAGGTAAGTTTGTTCTTCAATATGCAAAGCTCAGCCATGTAAACACTCTCTCTCTTTCTCTCTCTCTCTCTCTCTCACACACACACACACACACACACAAAGGTGTATGTGATTCATTTAAGGGGAAGTGCATATCTAATGTTTACATCAAGCACCTGGGGAAATATTGTATTTAAAGGTAAAGATGAGAGCAGAGGTGATTAAATTATAGTTTAACTGCAAACAGGAACCCCAATCTCTCTCTGAAAGTAGAAATAGTAAGAAGAGGGTATGTAGAGGAAATGAGAAAGCCTCATTTTCACTATTATTTGAGTAAGTTAAGAAGAATATTTAGGATGTAAAAGAAAAATTTGAGTGCTGGTATTTAGATTTCCCTAAGTGTGTTTCCTTAGAAGCCGAGGGTTTCTCTTGCCCCTGTTGATTGTTAAAAACAGGAAATTTGTTCTTTTTAAAGAGGATTAGGGAGGTTTAAATCCTGCTGCTATCAATGTGATCTGAGTTAACATCTTAGTGGCTGGACAAAATATTTTAGGGTGACTATCACCCCCAAAATATATACACACAAGAAGAGCCATAGGATGGCTGTTCTCCTAAGCACACCCTTAAGGGAGAGTATCACTGAAGCAAAATTGTGATAACATAAATTATTTGACAGTAAAAGGACTGAGTCTTGCTTCTCAAGAAATGGTTACCTTAATCATCTTACCTTTGTTTAGGTCTAGAGAGGAAGACATTGGGCTTAGGAATGTTCAAGGGGCCCACCGAGTAAGAGACTGAGTCTACCAAGGGATAAGGATGCTTTGCCGGCCAGGCAGGCAAGGCCCAGGAGATACCGAGAAACTAACTGCTGGAGATACCGAGAAACTAACTGCTGGCTGGCCCCCAAGCTCACACAGCTCACACAGCTGCCTTGGTGCTGACTCTTCTAGATCCTGGCCACTTCCCTCCACTTCCAACCTGGGAAATTCAGCTGTCTCCATCCTATGGATCCTGCTCCAAATAGAAGGCAAGAGAGCCTGGGGAGGGCAGGGCAGTGCGGATCAGGAGGCTGGCAATGTAAGCCCCTTTAGCTGGTTGCCCAGTTATTGTAATGAGACCCATTTGGCCCAAAGAATTGTCATCCTCCAAGTTATTTTAACACAGAATATCTCAGTTTAATGCTCCCACTCCCATCCTGGCCAAACCACCTTTATTCAGGATGTATCTCAGAGGTTAAGGTCAGGTCAAGCTGTTCAGTTTCATCCAAACATTTTAGTCAGGATACCCAGGAGGGAGTTTAAGGATACTGTTACTGCCCAGATCGCACTCCCCCCTGCTAAGACTGTGCACAGGACTTTGGGGCAGCTCTTTGATTCTCTCTGGCTCTGACTCTGAAGGTTGGAGTTAATAGACTTGGGTTTGTACCAACACCAGAATTGAGAATCAGCTAGCCACGGAGTCTGTGGCCAGCAGAGCAGACCCACCAAGAGGAAAGACCTGGTGAGGGGCTAGGTTCTTTTGCTGTTCGCCTGAGCACTTGTGTATTGAAAAGAAACTCCAAAAAGTTCTCGGATATAAAATGTATACACACACACGCACACACATACACAATGGCATGTATCCACAGGCAGCTGGAAACTGAAATATCAGGTCAAATAGATCTCTCCCTGGAGCAGGCAAGCTGAATTGATTCCCCCAGTCGAGAGGGGCAACATGCAAGAGAAGTGGCCCAAAGAAAAGTTACAGGATATGGAGATTTTTTAGGAGAACTCAGGAAACCAACACCCCTCCCCCCAGGACCAACACAACTACAATCACAACAGAGGAAGCCCTTATATTCTTGTAAAAAATAGGTTCCCAAAATGTCCTTGAAAAGTGGACTATTCACCAGACACTTTTCCTTCTCTCATCTATACATATAGATATAGACATAACATGCTTTTAAAATTCTTTTTAATGCATTTTTCTCACAATCGTCAGCCCGCTTCTCTACTTAATCCCTCTGGGAAAAAATAATCAAAGTTTCTAAATAATGATAGCAGGTTAAATCTGGTTGCTTGCTATTTTCAAATATATAGAGTCTTACCCACCGTGGGGTCCGGAAATATTAACGTGAGCCCCAAACACTAAGCTGATTACTTACTAAAAGTATTTTCCTAGAAGAGCCCATATTTCGATCTGTAATCAAGTTTCCCGTAGTCCCATCACCGCACGGAGACTCAGATTGTTAGCCATTTCAGATAAATACTTAGGGAGGGAGCCGGAGAACGCGAGTGCCGGGAAAACTCGATCTCAGATATGAATGAAGCCCGAGCATTCGTATAGATTTTGCACGTTAAAACCTTAAACCGTCCACGAAAAAGAAAGTGAATTGCAATTTGGGAAGGTTCTATTAACTAATAAAATGATTTATAAAAGGCGTCTCATGTTCAACTAGGTAGACTTATTGATGCCTCGAATGCAGATTCGCAGAGTTCAAAGTAATAGATCATCTTTAAGCGCCCTCTGATCAATCAGGCAGCTGGAACTGTTCTCTTCTCGTCTCTAAATGTTCTCACCATTTTTTACTTTAAGAAAAAAGTCAAAATAAAAATAAAAAACACCACCGAAGTTTAAATGTATAAACATTCTGCTACTCTATTAAAGAGAGAGGGAGGGAGGGAGAGGAGAGAGAGAGAGGTAATTCCACATGGGGTCTGTATTTTGTAAAAGAGGCAACAGGATTTCTCGAAACTAGTCTCTATCTGCGGTGCAAAACAAGAGACTGACAAATGCCCACAGTGATTCCTATACACCCCAAATCCTGATACTGTGAAAATGATAGCCACGTAGAATACTGCACAATAGCTCTGTCTCCGTAGAGTTCTTTCTCTGGGATCAGGCAATGGCAAGGAAAGAAGTGAACTCAGAAAAGAAACTGAGACGGGATCAACGCGACCTTGCCTATGCAGCGGCGGGAGCCAGCATCCTTTCCCTCCGCAGTGAGGGTCTCTATTGTCCCCATCTATCTATCCTCAAACCCTCCTGCCGCGGCCCCAGCCACACAATGCCTCAGCACTTGCCCACTGACACTCGATTTTGCTAGCAAATGACTAGTGTTCTCAAAGAATGAGGTATTTGTATTAAATTTTTCACGATGAATATTTTATTTTATAAAATGCCCTGTTTCTGCTGCAGCATTCGCTGTATGCTGTCATTCCTCCCCCTCCCTCTCTCCCCTTTTCTCTAAATATCCTCTTCTTCACGTTCAAGAAAAGCCAACAGAGATCTTTAAAAATTAACTAATTGAGCCTGAATCGGTATTGGCTAATGTCTGTTAATGTTGTCTAATTTTTTAAAAAAATTATCCCTCAGAATATTACAAGCCCCTTATCCTCCACTACACAGTTTGACAAAAATTGGAAGAAGAAGAAGAAGAAGAAGAAGAAGAAGAAGAAGAAGAAGAAGAAGAAGAAGAAGAAGAAGAAGAAGAAGAAGAAGAAGAACAAGAAGAAGAACAAGAAGAAGAACAAGAACAAGAAGAACAAGAACAAGAAGAACAAGAACAAGAACAACAACAACAACAGCAGCAGCAGCAGCAGCAACCACAACAACAACAAGAACAACAACAACAAAAACTATGAGAGCAGTTACAGTGGGCTGGTGCTTTGAAAGGCAGCTGTGTCTCACACTGAGAACGTCTCATGAGTTCAGTGTAGAGACATCAGGGAAAAGGTTTCTTTCTCTGCAGTTTTCATAGGCTGTTCAATTGTTTCCCTTCCCTTATGAGCTCCCCAGTTATAAAGAGAAAATGTGTACTTGTCCCTACCAAGCCCAATTTAACGTGTCCTCCTTCCAAGATGAACTTGTGTGGAAGGTAAAGTTTTCAATCTTGAGGTCACGCCTATGTGTCATGTCCTACCGTCTGGAGCTTCATGCTGTATTATACACATTTACATCCGGCCTTTTGGACTTCTTTCCTTAACCCCCTCCTCAACCCCGGCCAGCCCCAGCCCCGGATAGCCTCCTTCTCTTGTAGGGGTAAGGAGAACACTTCGTAATTTACACTCAGAAATGAAATCTACAAGCGGCATAATCCCCATGACTGGGGCACTTTCTGAACCAGCCTGGGCACAGGCTGCCAGCCTGCAACCATGCTCGGGTGCTTCCACAAGAACAGCGACTTAAAGTACATTAATCTGTTTAATTTCTTTTGTGGGTCTTTCCTTACTTTGAAAGGGAAGTTTAGGGAACGGGGCGTATTGTCTGCAAAGACTTTCAGGAGTTATGTATCTTTAAATCTTTTGAGGGAGGAGAACCACTGTGAACCCCCAGTTTACAAATAAATGAGTACAGGTAAATCAAGCTGATCTGACTTGCCTTTAGAAATCAACTGAATTGCTCTCTTAAAAAATAAGCAAAGTGATGGATAGGGTGGGGTAGCGAGTTGGGGTGCGAAGGCATCCCTAGGAGGAATGAAGTTGGTGCTATTCGATGGCCAGGCACGGTAATCGAAACCTGAGCTGCCTTGATGGAGATAGGTGTGTAGACTTGTTAAAATTACAATTCCTGCACTTCTAAGCTTGGCTCCTCTCCAGGGCGACTTTTAGCTGCCCCAGCCTGGCAGGGTTCGACAGCTATTATTATTTTCAAACCATAGCTCTAGAGGGGGTGGGGTAAATCAGATCTGAGGATCTGGCAGTGGACTTCAAGATCTCGGTGAGGAGAACACCAAGCTGTGTATTTAGCCCACTTACCCAAGAGAGCAGGTTTGCCAGTGGAAACTTTTGAGTTTAAGGCAAAATGCAGTCTATGAAAAATAAGTTACCAGCTCTTTGCAACAGTAGCTTGGCATGGACTTATTTTTCTCCCATGTCCAGACGGGGTCGTCTATTGAATGAGGCTCTTTTATTTTGCATGGGGCAGGGGATTTGTGACTATGGTCCCCCCTTTTATTCCTCTCTCTATGGAAACCCAGATCATGGGGAGAAATATGCAAGGCTGAATAAAGAGAAGCCGCAGAAAGGAGCGCTTGAGAGTGGCATCTGTTACACTTGGGAAGTTAGACTGACAGGAGAGGGCGAAGGAAACCTCTCCAGTAGATTAGTTAGAACAGCAAGAAGATTTGACTATATGCAGATATTTTCTTCAAAAAACAAAGCATCTTACGTGCAAGAGATTCTGTCTCAGCTGCTGAAGGATGTGATTCCACCTGAATTCAATAGGCAGTATCTATATTCATGGGGACTAATTATTAAAACAGAAAGAAAGAAAGAGAGAAAGAAAGAAAGGAAATAATGGAAAGAAAAAGACAACTAACATTGTTATTTTTTTTTTCTCCTGACAGAAGCTATTCTTATATTAAAAGACTGCGAAACAAGGGTATAGAAAAACCCATCCCTGGGCGCAGATGCCCCCTTCTCAACACCACCCACCCCTCCAGCCTCAGGGCAAAAGGTCTGATCTACTTTTGCGTGGCTGGCTAAACCCCTTCGCCCAGAGCAGAGGCCATGGGCAAGAGGAAGGTTGATTGTAAGAACTCAAATAAGTCAGAATTGGAAAAGGACCCCCTTCTTCTTCATGCAAAAGTCTTATCCATTGATAATTGCCTTAACTCCCTGAATGGCCAGACTAAGATTAGCAACTCTCACCCAAATGCAGCTGCAGTGAAGGGGGTGGGGAACCCACCACCAACAACAACATGGCAATGATCATGATTTTTTTGCTCCTATGGTTTCTCCAAGGTGTTTCCCTCTGACCTCTAAACTGACCCGACCAGACTGGCAAATGGATCCTTGAACAGGCAGTCTAACAGAGCACCTGAAAACTTCTATTTTTGTTTAATTTTAACAGTTATTTTTTTCTTCAGAAAGCAGAAGTTCAGGCACAAATGAGATGGCATTCTTGCAAAAGAAGATACATACAGTTGTCTGTAAAGAAACGACATTCCTCGGCAGAAAGATGAGAGGAAAGGAGAAGAGAGGAGAGAAGAGAGAGGAAAAATCCATTTCTAGGTTAAAAGCAGATAAATCTTTACAATAGGACGCCGGCAAATGAAAGCACAATTCCAATGAAGGAGAAGAAGGAGGGGGGAAGATGGCAAATGATCCTCTCTGCCAATAATTACTAAGTGTTTACCCTTTTTTATTTTTTTTAAGAGAGAGAGAACGAAAAAAACAGATCTCAACCAGATGCCAGGTTTTCCTGCATAAAAGACAGTTTACATTTACCAACATAAGCTCTTATTGCTCTGTGCTCTGATAAGAAATTACTCATTTCACAGGAAATATATGCTCTTTAGCTACATAGAGGAATGGCAGAATAAGCTCACCTTGTTTTTTTTTTTTTTTTTCTCATTTTCTTGTATTTTCTTCAGATCTGTCTTCTTAGAGAAACTAATGCCTTAATGACTTTCTGGTAGCTGCAAGCCTTCTTTTATTTCTGCTAAATATATGAAAATGTATGCAAATTTAAATCAAGCTTAACCTAGGAGCTCTTGCAATATATTTAATGGAATTTTAAACCAATAAGGGAACTCTGATGCCGTCTTCTGTATGTGCAAATATAATTACACAACTAGGTTACCTCCAAAATTATGCAATGGAAGATCGTTTTTAACCTCAGAGAGTGTACTAGGTATCCAGTGTTGCCTTTTCCCAACCAGAGCAAATCTAAAATCTTTGCCTTCCACCCCACTCTACTTAAAAGCAACGCATTTGCGCAGGGCTGTGGAGCACATAGACTTGCCCTTCTCTAACTTATAAAAGCTTAGGCAGAGGACTAGTCTTTCCTCTATTTTCCTCTAATCAAAATGTAAAACCAAATCTGTCTTTCCAAATTGAAAGTAAATTCAAGCTTAATGGGGATGGGGGCCCTGGGGGAGGCGGTACTTAATGCCAAACAGCCTGCCATCTCTCTCTCTCTCTGAATTTCCAGTGCACACTAAATAATTCCCATTTTCTTCAACTTGCATGGGATTGGGGTTAGGGTGGAAAAGTGAGTGTTAACAATTTTCCACTGGGCGCAAGTAGTCGTGAACATTCTCTTGTATACCTATTGGGAGGGGGTTCGCTGAGTTCTGGGGTGAATATGTAGGACGGTTGCCCGCTTCAGCAAGCTTTGCCTCTGACAAAAACTGTGGGACTTCTGATGGGAGCTGAAACCAAGCAGTTAAAAAAAAAAAAAAAAAAGCATGTCTTCCAATTAGCTGACTGAATTGGGAAGCAAACTTTAAAATAAATGAATTTTAACGGTATCATATTAGATTTTACTTAACCAGAATTTTCCAGTGCTTCATGCCCTAAATCAATTTTTTTTTTCAGAAAAATCTGGGCATTTCTTTCTTAGGTGCTTTCTGACCTTGGAATCAAGTTTCTTACAAATGGCAAAATGAAATAAAACAAACTGAAATAGCTCTTACTGGAATCAGGAGCTTCAGTCTTACAGATTTAGGGTCCTACTGAAAACGTACCTTTGCTCAAAGTTTGTAGTGAGGTTTTGTTTTGCAGTCCTTCACACACAACTACCCAGAACGCCAAAATAATCTAAGAAAAATCCCTATCCACTAAGATCTAGATGACATTTAAACTGGTTATATTGTTTTCTTAGTGTTTTTTCTTTCTCTATTTAGATTAATCTGTATAACCTAAACAGAGTTCTAAAACCAGTTTGCCGTCTCACCCCTATCCGCCACCAAACACAGAGAAACGCACATCGGTCTCATCCTTCCCCCTCCTTTACAAACACCCGGGAAGTCCGAGAGTGGTGGGAGGTGGGGGGAAGGGTTAACCAAATAAGCTGCTGCCACTCAGCGCGAGGCAGCCAATGGAGCCGAAAGATTGATTCACTTCCTGCTTGGGTCTCACTGAAACTCTAGAGCTCCGCCAGCCTAATTTGGAGTGCTAGCCCGGCCTCCCACACCGCCATTGGCCGAGCCCGTGGCAGGCCAGGAAGAGGCGCGCTGCTATTGGCCACAGCGAGTGCCGGTAACTCGCTCTCACGGCTTTGGCTCCCCCGCACCATAGATGTCAAAGGCTGAAGCTGCTCCCTTTGCCACATTATAACTAGTTGGGGATCCTCACCTACCATGGCCACAGCTGCCTCGAATCCCTACAGCATTCTCAGTTCCAGCTCTCTGGTCCATGCGGACTCTGCGGGCATGCAGCAGGGGAGTCCTTTCCGAAACCCTCAGAAACTTCTCCAAAGTGATTACTTGCAAGGAGTTCCTAGCAATGGGCATCCCCTCGGGCATCATTGGGTGACCAGTCTGAGCGACGGAGGCCCATGGTCTTCCACACTGGCCACCAGCCCCCTGGAACAGCAAGACGTGAAGCCTGGGCGCGAAGATCTACAGTTGGGCGCAATCATCCATCACCGCTCGCCGCACGTCGCCCACCACTCTCCGCACACTAACCACCCAAATGCCTGGGGGGCGAGCCCCGCTCCGAATCCGTCCATCACGTCGAGCGGCCAACCCCTTAACGTGTACTCGCAGCCGGGCTTCACGGTGAGCGGCATGCTGGAGCATGGGGGGCTCACTCCACCGCCGGCCTCTGCCTCCGCACAGAGCTTACACCCAGTGCTCCGCGAACCCCCAGACCACGGCGACCTAGGCTCACACCACTGCCAGGATCACTCGGATGAGGAGACACCAACCTCGGATGAGTTGGAACAGTTCGCTAAACAGTTCAAACAAAGAAGAATCAAGTTGGGCTTCACGCAGGCTGACGTGGGGCTGGCGCTGGGCACCCTGTACGGCAACGTGTTCTCGCAGACTACCATCTGCAGGTTCGAGGCCTTACAACTGAGCTTCAAGAACATGTGCAAGCTGAAGCCGCTGCTGAACAAGTGGCTGGAGGAGGCTGATTCGTCCACAGGGAGCCCGACCAGCATTGACAAGATTGCAGCTCAGGGCCGCAAGCGCAAGAAGCGAACCTCTATCGAGGTGAGTGTCAAGGGCGTACTGGAGACGCATTTCCTCAAATGTCCCAAGCCTGCCGCGCAGGAGATTTCCTCCCTGGCAGACAGCCTCCAGTTGGAGAAAGAAGTAGTGCGTGTCTGGTTCTGTAATCGAAGACAGAAAGAGAAAAGAATGACTCCACCAGGGGATCAGCAGCCACATGAGGTTTATTCGCACACGGTGAAAACAGACACGTCCTGCCACGATCTTTGACTGCAGGAAGCGAGGAAGCGGTCGGCCGCACTGGGAGCAGCGCGGATTTCTTTCTCTTACACTCTCTTCTTTTCACTCCAGCTTTATTATTGCTATCTCTATAGAGCGCTCTATCTTTTTTGTTCGTTCTTTCTCTCCCCCTCCCCCCCAGTTTTTTTTTTTTTAAATAGGGGATTCTAATTTATATTAAGAAAGGAAACACGCGCGCGCGCGCTCGTTCAGGCTTCTCAACGCAGATACACAGTTGCATTAAGCAGTCCAGGCGGGGACCTCAAATCCTTTGCGCCGGGCAACAGTTTCCTCCAACCTTTTCTGCTGATCAAAATATATTGTTTACTCTGAGTAAGGTTTTTTGGTCTCTCCTCTCTAGGAAGAGCAAGGAGTGGGATAACTTGGGGGCGGGGTAGGTGTGGGGGAGGGAGGTGGGAAGACAGATGTGTGCCTCTAAATAACCTTTCAGCGCCTTGGTTATAGCAGCTGTATTTCAGGTGAAATCTGTTTTACAATAGACTAGTTTTGCATTTTTTAAACTTCTATAGCGTTTCTAAATGTCTGCGGTGTTTTACTACAAGCTGTACACAATATTTGTGAGATAATTTGTATCTAATCGACCACTCCATATTATTATCGCTATTATTATTATTCCTACATTGAGCTGATGGTTTTTTAATTGCTTAGAAAAAGAAGGGGGACCAGGAGGATGAGAGGGAGAGATGCCCATCCATCCATCGATCCCCTATTCCAAATCTGGAGAAGAGAGGATACAATGGAGAGAGTTGTTCATGATACTGGATATATATATATACACATACACACATATATATACATATACATACACACACACACACACACACACACACACATACATTTTCTGGGGGACGGAGTGCCTAGGGTGGGCAGAATACGCAAGCCGATTCGATCTGCAAACCAGCGCAAAGGAGATGAAATTTTGAAGCTTTTTGCCCTCCTTCCCGTAACTGTGGAGCCCTCCTACCCGTAATTGTGGAGCACCCCCCGCAGGCTTCCACAGAGCATCCGGGTGCCCTAGAAGGACTCAGCAGCGGTGCCCGGCGAAGGAGATCGGCCTAAGGAGTGGAGAGAGCTCCGCACTTTTCGAGGTCTGGAATGCCTGCACTCACAGCTCTCCACCCGCCCCTTACCAGGCCGACTGCAAACGCGACCCCACCACGGCCCTCCTAACCCGAGGACTTTGCCTTCACACGCAATTCCTTTAGCTGAAGACAACTTGGAGACGCTGGTGACAGCCTGGGTCAACGCTTCCCAGTTAGATTCACCTCCAGTTCACCGCCGGCTCCCTGAGTGAGAAACTCCTGGGGAGGGGTCGCGAGGGGATGGAGGACAGACGCTATCTGCTCTGTGCAGAAAGACAATGAAATGATTGGCAAAGGTCACAGGAATTCTGGTCTAGTCGCGTACCACCTCTCGTGTTACACCGCTGTCTCTGAGTGGGCTCCTGGGGAGCCATCTCCGCGCCTCAAACAAGCACAGCTGGTAGAAGCCCACAGCGAAGACTGAGCTAGCTAGCTAGCCCCCGGGAGACTGGGTTTCTTCCTCCTCTTCCTCCTCCTCCTCCTCCTTCTTCCTCCTCTGTGTGTATGTCTGTGCGTGTGTGTGAGTGCGCGTGCAAACCTGTGTGTGTGTAGATAGCTGTGGGTATCGTATTACTATCTACAAAAAAAACAAAAACTACAAAAAAAATCTCACTAGGCTGTGTAGAGATCCAAAAATTATACAGTTGCTGTGGCTTTATTGCTAGCTCTCATGTCCACACGCCAGGTCCATAGGCGCACCTCATTCCCAAGAAGCACACATTGCTGGGCGGACAAGCAGCCAAACACTCAGCCGCTGCTCGCCAGACCTGGCTGGGGTCTCCGTAAGCCCGAGCTGGACGCCGGGCCTGGCCTCCAGACGCAGCTGCGGTAGACAAAGCTTCAAACTACCTAAGGATCTGAAAGCCTATGGCCCCTTGTGGAGGATGCGCTAGTATGGGCTGCCAGGCCCCGGGTCCACCACACTGTGTCTCCCCCAGCTGCAGGTCAAAGAGCATGTGTTAATTCAAATCCCGGATTCTTTTTTTTTTTTCTTTTTTTTTTTTTTCTTTTTTTTTTTTTTTGCCAAGCTTCTGCATTCTGTTAGTAGCTGGGTTTTAGTTTTGGGTTTTTTTCCCCCCACAATGAGTTCATGTTTGACAACTGTTAGGGTTTTCTTTGTTTGTTTATTTCGATTTTTTTCTTTGCAGTTAAGTATTATAGTTCAAACCTGAGTTAACCCAAATATTTCTGCCAACTTTATAATTGTACAGTTTTGTATAAAACGTTTTTGAGGTTATTAATTTAAAGAAAGATCATTTAGTTTATTCATTTAGTAACCAATGTATAATAAACACTATTTTCATTAAGAGTTGCTTTTTCAACTATTTTATTCAAATTGCCTATTGCAGTTGCCAGCAATTATTTATTTTCAATAAATTCTGCATTGTGTTTAAAAGGAAACTCTTTCAAAGATGAGGTGGGTGTCAAAAATAAAACAATTCGCTGTAATGTTTGATGTGAACAGTTTTAGTTAAGGGGTTTATATTGACGCAATATTTTATTGTTGTAAAAGATTTAAAAGGTTTAAATAAAACATTTTTCCAAAAAAAAATCTGTTTTCTTCTCCTGGCTTTATTGTGTGTTGTGTAAAGTGAAGCGTTTAAACAGAGGCACGTTCCGGTTGAGCATCGCATCTGCTTTGCTTCAGGTTAGGAATCATTAGTCATTGTTTTAATTCTTAATTCTGTCTCACTGACTTTTGGCCTTTCATACACTCACACACACAGAGTGGCCTGTTGTCGCGCCCAGGATCATGAAAAACACACCCTAAATGTTGGAGAAGGCTCTCAGGCCAGGGAGGGGGGGGGGTTCATTTCAGGAAGTGAAATCTTATTAATGTTCTCCGAAAGGAGTGTGTCTCTCTCTAGTCCAACAGATAGACCCTTTTCTGAGATTGTCCCTCCTGAAACTGGATCCAGATCTTCGCTGAAGCTTTCATCTCGCCTCCCTGCAACCACCCCTCCTCTTCTTCCCCACTCCCACCTGGTGCTGTTCTGGTAGGTGAGCCCTCATTCCCTCTGATAAGGAATGGAAAGGAAACTATTTGTAAGGAGCAGCGCTCTCCTTCTTAAGGCTCTCCCTGGGCTCAGAAACTTGGGTAAACTGTTGTCCAATTATTGTTGCTCACTAAAGCTGAATTCTGTACATTCCTACCTGAGTTTTAGGAGGGAGAAAAATAGACTACATGTAGACATTTGGAGGAAAAGTTTGATGTAGTACTTTTCTTCCCACCCCTACATACCATTTCACTTCTGTAATTTTATCACAAGACCTTCCATAAAATAAGGAACAGTTACCTGTAGCGGTGGCTGAGGAATAATTTGCTAAATCAGAAGCAGTTGTTTTAAAGCTTTGTATGTACACACATGCCTTATCTAACATTTTTGTAGATGCATATTAAGTAATAGAAAAGACATTTAAGTATAATTTTCCAAGAGTAAAACCCTCCTCAGTTTATACTCCAAAGTATTTTTTGCTAGACAAAGCAAAATTATTTAATTATTTTAATAGGTTATGATTGTCACATATAATGTCTTGCATTTTTCAGATTGCCTAATCATTTGCAGCTGCACAGTGCACCATACACATGTGAGACTGGTGTATGAAATATGCGATATGTTGTGTGCATACTCACGGGCATATTTCTCTTTATAAATAATACTGATTTTATAGAGCTGTATCTACAAGCACAAAACCCATAGTCTTAACCCTTTGGTTCTATTTCTATTCATACCACCTAGCCTCTTTATCTTCAATATCCTATACAAAAATTGAATTGATTAAAATTTTTCTTACTAAAGTACACAGAAACCAATTAGCAGTGTGTTCTGAACTCTTTAATGAAGCCATAAGCAGATATTTTTGAAAATACATATATATGGACATATTGCTATTTATCAGTATTTTACTATGTATTACTGATTACATATATTTTATGCATAGTTATGAGACTTCTTTCTTTTACCGCCTCTTCTCTTTCTCTTAATATATAACCAAGGTCTAGTTGATTTTTATGATGACTTCTTTATCAACCTTGTTATATCATTAACATGACATTTTCATTAAAATTCAGGGGATATGGGTGCCTTTGCCTGGGACATTCTTTGTATTGAGGTTGCCACCACCCCATTCCCAACCAAGGCTTTTGTAGGAGAAGCAGCTTTGGCCTCAATTTCTCTCAGTCTTTCACAGCAGTAGCTCTCTCTCCCATAATAAGAATTGGTGGGCTCACCAAGGAAAAAACATACTTAACCATATTTAATGCTGTGAAGGCAAATAAGTTTCATTTCCATCACCTGATCAGAGTAATAGACAATGAAGAGATTAAGGAGGTGGGTGAGATATGAAAAGAGTAATTATTTAGGTGCTGCAGATAAAGTCAAATATGAGAATCAACTATACATGTGTATATAGACATAGGCTGATTATCTAAACAACTGTGGCTTTCTGCACACATAACAAAAGGGAAATAGATTACTAAACTCCAGCATGTATCCTTCCAACAATAAACTAATATAATATATATAATATAAAAATGTAATAAAAATATTATAATTGAAAATTGGTTTCTTGTCTTTAAAAAGAAAACGGCATGGGAAACTATTGCCTAAAATAGTACATAAGTTATATTTTTCTTTAATAAAATTAAACATTGTTCTCTTGGAAATATTTAGCCTTCAGATATTTCCCTTGCTCCCAAGTCAGGATGCTGTTGTTGCTTTAATTGCCTGTAGGCTATAAGTAGAAACATAATTTTCTGTTTTTATTCATAATGTCTTTTTCAGTAAGGAGGGAGGATAAGAAGGGAGAATGGAGAGATAGAAAATGATTAGAGATTAAAACATAGTTTTCCAAAGAAAATGTATTTTCCACCTGTCAGATCTTAAAGATGCATATGGAACCTCAGAACTGTGAAAATTATTTTATGATTTGGTATTTAAAAATCCAAACGTGTGACCCTTTCAAAAAAGTCTTAAAGAAAAAGTAACAATGCAAAACAATACCATATGAATTGATACCACTCAACACTCATCCATTCTGTAAAATAAAAAGAGAGAATATTCTTTATACATGTCCCCAGAGAGTAGGTTTAAATATAGCAATCTTTTAACTTAGTCATTTATAGATATTAATTTTAAAGCATTAAGAAAAGTGAATATAAAATATATTTGAAATCAATTAACAGTTTTTTATAAGATGAAATAAAAGTATCTTTTCTTAAGAGCACTACTGGTGGAACATTTCCAAAATTAGGGGATTATTTAAAAAAATGCAGTCTTGAAAACAAAATCCAGCTAACCTCTCCTACCTCTAAAAAGGTGGAGACAAAAGGAACACATATAAGTACCCTAGGCTATTGTTCTCGTAAACAGAATACACAAAGTTGAACACTTTCACCTTCCAGTGAAAAATACATTAGATCACTATACTTTCATAAATATGAGTATAGAACTTATACCTATTCACACATTATCTTACTCACTAGCTGGAACACTGGGTTCCCTTTACAACACTATTTGTTATCAAGGAGGATTTAGTATAAGATGGGTTAATCTTGGATGCCTTCCAAGGGGGCTTGTTAACTACCAAACGGGCCTTATTATGAGATGACTTCACACCTGTAAGGGAATCATGGGACAAATTTTTGGGTGAAACTCTACAGTATTTAATATGTGTGTGTAGATACATACTCACAACTGTAAATATGGTCCCTCTCCTCACATTCTCCCTGTATTCCTGCACTTGCACACAGAAAGGGTGATTTAACAGAAGGCAGACTGTGCTCAAAGACAGGAAAGAATCAACTCATTTACCAATTCATTAAATATGTCTTTTCATCTTTCCAGCTATTCAAACTGTGCCCATAGTAGTCTGGGATAACCAGTTTAAAAAGAAAAAAAAAATCACTCAATCAAACTTCTGGTTTATCTATATAGTGTTAAAAAGAAACCTACTTTGAGTGATCCTCCCCCAAACTCTGACACACACACACACTGAATTGACTGCTTGAATTGTCATCTTGTAAACAATGTCTGTTATATCAGTGTTGATTCTTGAGAGGAATGGGGGTCAAAAACATTTTTAATATTGATTGATTCTCATCTTCCCCAGTTATTTTTCACATAAAAGAGAATCTCATTATAATGTGGCTGATTATCTCTCAGATTTGACCAGAACAGAGACCAGCCTTTGCTCTGCCCCTCTTTCATAGACATTGAAAAGCTGGGCTTGGAAAAGGTCCTATAAAGCTGGGCTTGGAAAATTATGTTAGTAACTCCCAAGTAGACCAATTAAAAAAGGTTTGTTACACAGAATGTATATCTAGTAAAAGATTCTCCCTTTGATGATATTTGCAATCTGAGCACAGAAAATCACATACATACCCATTCCACCTGCTAAAATCATTGCTTGCTGTCATATCGTTAAAGCACAGAAAATAGAGGACTATGGCCCAGAGGTAGTAGTTTATAGGGCTTCAAATGGCACATGATTCCAAACTGCAGAAAATAAGCTATCTAGGTGGACATCTTGCACAGGGATATATTATTTTTCTTAATGTTTTACTAGTCACAGTCCACTTGTAGAGATGCTGGTAATATTCATGTTTAATTTGCATGTTTTTTTTTTCTTTATTGCCACAGAAGTGTATGTAGAAAAGATCAGAATTAAAGACAGAAGTCTGTCTTAAGCTTGTGGTGACCTAAGAAAATAACAGAAGAAAGTTAGATTTGTGAGATTTATTGGCATAATCAAAACAATGTTCAGAATAGTGTATAATAGCCACTGTTAAGGCATAGGGGTTGACTTGCTTAACAGTGAAAAGCAATTTTCTACAAATGAATTCCTTTCATCATAGGAAGAGGAACGAAGTGTGTTTAACTCAAAATCCTTAATTTTGAGACTTTGAAGTGACAGTGGTTGAAATTCTAGATAAATATATTTTCCCTAGTAACCTTCATTTTTCATGTTGTATCCTGGGGGAGAAAACCCAAACTTCTCCAGATTTTACATTAAAAGTGAAACTAAAGTAATATTTCAAAGTAGCTCTTTGATCCACTGAATCCTCTCTCCATCACTGTCCATGGATTAGTGGACAGTGTTGGCTCTATAGGTGTTTCCCCCTGATCTCCTTAGGGCAGGTCCAAGGTAGTTGATATAGAAAGGATTGCAGGACAAAGGCCCACCCTGAGAGCTCCAGTCTCTGATGCAAGTTCAAGTCCTATTATTCTCTTCTACCCCTTAGTGCTATGTTCCTGCAAGTTCTGGTTTGATGCCTTCTGTAAAATTCGAAAACTAACTAGCTCTGTTCTCAATGGATTAAAAATACATACATAAGTGTATAATTTTAAAATTGCTGATTTAAAATAATGTTACCTTTTGGAGCCTTTTCTGTACATCCAATTTAAACTTTGTACTATATTGATGCATGATTTAGAAACTCACAACTAGAAGAGTTTAAAATAGAAGCAATAATAATCTTTACAATTTATGTACTACCTTTCTTCTGTAAAGATCTGTAGGCACTTTAGAAATAATGTATATACTCTACTCTGCGACAACCAACATGCAAATCACAACAAAATGACCACTTTAGGCCACATAAAATGACCACAGTTAGTCCAGGCAAAACCTCATTAATATCAATAGGAATTCTATGCACTGGCCATGGGTCTCATTCATTGCTGTATGAGTATGAAAGTATGTGGGCTCACATTGCAAAGGAATAAAGCCTTATGTTTTAAACTCATGTCTTATAGGAAGGAAAAAAATAGGTGAAATGAATTCACATACATTTAATAATTGTGGGTTAAATTTGTCTTTGAAACTTTTGGAGAAAAATAAGCTATTCAGTAACTGAAAGATCAGTGATACACAAATGTAAATGTGCATTTAAGATATGTAATATTTTAAATTAAAATTGTTACAAACATCTGTTTAAAAAATGCTTACATGGAAAACTTGCCAATTTTAAAATCACAGTCTCTCGGCTGCTTCCAATTACACACACACACACACACACAAACACACACACACAAACAGACACACACACACAGAGAACACAAACCCTGGAGTAACTGTTTTAAAAGTAACCATTGAAACTTTTCTTAAGCTACATGCCAATAATTTTTTCCTCTCCCCTAATTATACCACCCATATTTAAGTCTGTATTTTGTAAAAATGACCAAGCTATTCAGATGAAGAGAAGTAGATTTCATATGTTTTAAATATATTAAAGTAAAAGGGACTTTCAGGACAGAGACTCAATACTTTAATAGAGAGTAATTTATTTTTGACACACTTTTAACCCTTTTGACAATGAGATATGTAGTACACACGGCAACTCTTTTAGTAAAAGCAGCACAACCATAGTATTATTGCCTCCAGATAATATGCAAGCATTTTTGTTTTAAATTTTCTGGAAAACACACCAAAAAAAAAAATCACCCTACCTGCAACGAAGCTGTGTATTTACTGGAATATACGTGTTGTTCTAGACTCTCTTGCTGCGCTGACCCTGTTCCACACCTCTGGCTGTCAGAATTGTTCAGTGCCTGCTCAAAGCTCAATGTCAAACTAAAAAGTGACAAGAATGAGGCAATACAATAATAGCTTAAAGCTATTCTCCATCTTCCCACATACAAACATATGAATTTCAAAACCCAGTAATTTTTAAGTGAATAAATATGTTCAGATTTTATATGTAAATTGGTAGACTAGAAATAGCAACAACATCCAATTTAACAAACATTTATTGAGTGCATACTATTTAAGGCGTTGTTGGGGTGGGATATGTAGGGTATGGAGTAAAGTGTGTACTTTGCTTTTAGGAGATAACAATACCTAGGGAAAATAGAAATAAGATAGAAATGTACACAAATATTAGTTAAATGCGAGTTGGAAAGTGCTGGAGATATGTACTATTGCCAAATTGAGTGCCGCTACTCTATATTTTAATACTACTTTTTTGTAGTACATTTTCATACTCAAACACAGCACTTATTTGTGCTATTTTGATAATATTGTTCATCTTTGTTGAACCCCGGGTAGATGCACTTAGTTGATTTACATGCATAGATGCTGAACATCATAGCATTATTTGCAAATAATTAAAACTGAATTCAGCTCTGGTGAGTTTGAATCATTTTTGTAAGAAAAATTTTTAAAGGAATAAAGTGCAGAAGGATAAACACATTGCAGGCTTAAAACCCGCTTCCTGTCCCTCCTCTCCACACACTGAAAACTTGGGCTAAACGGCCGGTAACATGAGTAATGCAAAATATTTTCCTCTCTTATTTTCATCTCTTCCCCTATTAGAGGATTAATCTATCCACAGTTCTGCATCTAGGAACTTGTGCTTGAGTTAAGAAAGAGTGAAAGTCTCATCAGCAGGTGCTAATAATCATACTCCAAAATGAGATTCTGTGCAATTATTCTGCTCCCACTATGGATTTCATTGTACAAGATTGATGACATGGTAAAAACAATATGCAAAGAAGAGCATGGGAAATACATTTCCAGACCAGAAAGTTCTGTTGGAAAATTTAAGGGTATGGCGATTTAAACAAGGAAGGAAAAAAACCTCACCAGTTTGGCAAGTGCTTTTTGTAATCAAATTGTTTCCAGCTAAAAGCCAGCCTCACTGAAATTTTCTGTAATGTCTTTGTTGACAAGCAATAGATGAAATCACTTCTATGAATTCAGAAACCTGTGGGGAAATAGCACTGATGTTTAAAGTGTGATTGTTTAGTTGACTTTTTAGGATGATTTTCAGAGCTTGGAGAAATTTGAATCTCTAACAAAAACTCATTAAGCGTGGAACGAATTCTGTTTCCTTTTTTTCTTTAATATATTTTTACCTTTTCCAAATGCACTCAGTAAAATGAGGCTTGTAGCATTATTTCAAAATTTCCAGTTATCTGGGGGGAAATATGGCCAGTATAAAATACATTCCTTAACGCTAATAAAATATATAATCAGAGGACTAAGGAAATTATTCTCATTGGGCCTGCATTTGCAGTCTTAATTAAGAACAGAGTAATTGGAGGCAGGATCATTATTATCTTAGGGTAAAGGGCTGGAAACACAGTGGACACTCTTATGACCATGCCATCTTTCTACATAAAGTCTTCTAGGACAGACTGCCACTGATGTCACTCATGCTCTTCAAAGAACATAGATAAACTTTGGGTATAGTCACATAAGTGCAATAGCAAGCAGTGTTCCAAAGGGACTCTAACTGACAGCAAATGCATTTTGAGTTAGTCAAAAGCTAACCCAGATGTATCTATGTCAATATCTTGTTTATGATACTGTGGTATGGTTTTGCAAGATGTTACCGTTGGATGAAACCAAGTAAAGTGTACACTAATCTTTCTATATTATTCCATACAGCTTCATGTACATCTGCAATTATGCCCATAAAAATTTTAATTTCAAAAACCAAAGCACTATTTTAATAATTAAAAAAAAGCTGGTACAAATTCTATTTCTGTCCTTCAGTAATTTTCATGAATCTAAATGTTGACATTTCATTTTTCTGAGTTTTACTTTTTGGTGTTAGTGGTAGCAGTGTCTGAATAAAATCAGCCTGTTCTGAGTTCTTAACTAGAATAGTCTCTTGTCTCTGGTACTTACAGAGATACAAATCCACACTCCAACTCTAGAAACCCTGGTTATCCACCTGGGATACTTTCTGATTAGTTTACAGCCTTCTCCTCTAAGATGCTGCTTACAAAACCAGTACCAGATCCAACTCAGGGAAAGACAATGCAATTTAATGGGTACACAAGGAATAATCCCCTAAAAACTATGTGTGGGATTTCTGAGGAAATTTTTTTTTTATGATTCAAGAACTGCCCACTAGTTCAACAAACATTTACTGAGCACCTGCAACATCTAAGAATTTTTAAATTATTACAGCTTTTGGAGATTTATATGTTTACTCTTTTTTGACCTGGTTTTAAATTCCAGGTCTGCAGCTTAACTACCTGTGGGATATTGAGCAAGTCCTTAAACTTCTGTGTTTAATTTTCTCATCTGTAAAATGGGAATAATAATATCTGTACACATCTAATATGGTTCTGTGAAAATTAAAAATACAGTTTGTACAAAATGCCTACCTTAGTGCCTGACACATAGGAAGTATTCATTGATATTAGCTCTTGTTGCTCTGCTTATTTCTCTTCCTTTTCTACATTCTATATTACAAGGAACATTTTAATATGGTTGAAATTTATCTAAACAGAGTGAAAAGAAAATTCCCTTTTTAGTATCTACTATTGCAGTGCTTCACAACATCTTTTGCCTTCCACTACAATACACGTGACAGTTGACATTTAAGTGAGCAACAAGCTCAGTGGTCTTTGCCAGGATTATGTGAAATTCCTTGGGCATTAACAATAATGCAGGAACTTGAGAGTGATATCATCAAGACAACCTGGAATTTATTCTGATTCCTTTTTATAAAAAGACGAATATTTCATATACTTTGATATTACAACTACAATTAGTAACACATTCCTTGTGACACACTTCACAATATATGGAAAAACAATAGTGTGTTGTCACACTAACTTTGAAAATTGCTGACACACAGAGATGACCAAGGATTTCCTAACCTAAAGCATAGGCAAATAGTACAGCTATTCTCTTGGCTTAAGCATTTTAACCATTTAGATATCTTATTCCCATTAAGGAAGATAATTCAAAAGCAACTCCACTATAAAAATGCAAGAATTCCCAGAAAAAAAGGTTAAATATCTTCTTTGTGCTCACCATCACTTACAAAATTCATATTATCCTATTTCTATGCCCATTTCTAACTTAAACACAAAAAAGTTTCCCTGAAATTGTAAAAGCTTATATATTTCAGGTTAAAGAATAACTTTGACCTTTTCAGGGTTTGTGCAGTTTGATTCACTATCCATTCCTATTCTTTCTGTTTATGGTCTCAGTAAGCTGTAATGATAAAGCAGTATGGGCAGTCAATCAAAATATAGAATATTGAAAAGGTTAAAGTGTGTGTTTACAAGTCTATTAAATGTTTATAGTCTTTCACAGACTAAACTGGGCATTAAAACTATTGTATGTCATCTGGCAACAAACATTACATCAAGAAAGAAGTGGGCAAAAACAATTCCATTCTTAAGGCAAAATTTGTAATGAGACTATAAAGTGGCATAATATGTATTAATTTATTCCCATGACAATAATTACAATAAAAATAGAAAATAGAACAAACCTGAATACTGATTATGGTGGGTACAGGAGTTATTAAGGAATTGTAAGAAATTTATAGAGTCTAGTCCTTAGAATGACAACTTACCTTTGATGCTTTGGAGAAAAGTGAGATACTTCTGAACTTCCATAAAAGCATAACCATAAACCAACTGACTCTTTTCTAGCCAAAGACTGATAACTGATCTGATTTTGATTTGTCAGGTAACCAATATAGCTGCATGTGCTATCATTTACATGTCTCCTTTATATTTGAAATATATTGTTATTTGCCTGGATAGTATCTTGAAGCATCTACAGTTTCATAGAATGATTATATGTTGTATGAAAACATGTTTTTGTCTGATCATTAGGTTGGATGTTAGTCCTTATTATAAGTAAAGAAAAATCTCCTTCTATATAGTATCCTCATCCAAATTAAACTATATTCAGAAATTCACCTTCAAGAAAAGTTAAAATATCTTGATGCAAATCAAACAGACTGCTGGATGTCAGCTGCTGTAACACTGACCTTAATTAAAATATATTAATCCATCTCTTTTTTAAAAAAAGTGAATTTAGTAAGACTCCCCAGTATTACTACAAACCTCAGCAAAAACAACAATAGAATATTACTGTTACAAGTGAGGTCTCTTATGCCAGAGAGAAAAAGAAATGAAGGAACACTTTAGGTTTTCTGGAACTGTGATTTCTAACATATAAAGCTAATGAAAAAAATTTGCTAGCATTTTGGCCAATACTCACATTCAAAATTTTATCATTTTGAGAATCATCTTTGCTATCCTCTTTCAATAATGGAAAAATTAAGTAATGAGTATCTAATAAAATTTAATATAGTGATTAATACATAATTTTCCTTGAAAGATAGTATTCTAAGTTGCTTTTAGATTATATGTTTTTTTTTTTCTGTTTCCAGGAGTTTTGGAGAAAGCAGCCACTCAAGTCGGAATAGAAATTGGAAAGAAAATAAAAATGAATCTATGACTATCACAATGACTTCACTTTAACACACTTTAACTTTCTAAAATCCTTCTAAGTCTAGATACTTCATTCTAATGGAAAAAAAAATTTAGTATATTGACTGAATGAATAACAAAATTCTCATACTAAAAGCCAATAGGTTCCCCTGATAGTGTTACTAGTGGGGAGAGAGAAGAGGGGAGAAGCAAGATAAGAGTATGGGATTAAGAGACACAAATTACTATGTATAAAATAGATAAGCAACAAGGATATATTGTACAGCACAGGCAATTATAGCCATTATCTTGTAAGAACATTTTTATGGAGTTATAATCTGTAAAAATACTGAATCACTATGCTGTACACCTGAAACTAATATAATACTGTAAATGAACTATACTTCAATTTTTAAAAATGAAAAAAACATGTTGAAGAGGTAAAATTCATCTTAGGCACTTATTTCTGGGCTTGTTGCACAGTTACTCTTGGTTATCCAAGCTCTATAACAAACTATCTAGGCCAATTACCAAAATGTATCTTCCTTTCTCCTCACTACTCCATTGGAAAACCATCCCTTTATTGGATTTACTCACTATCTTTGAGTCAGATATCCTCTTAGTATTGTGCCCATTTTAAAGGAGGATTTCCTGTATCTTTCTGCTCCTGCCCCCCAAACCCACCTGCTCTCCAATTAAGATTGGTTACAGAAGATTCCTATTTTTCCACTTTAATATCAGATGTTTTGCAGCGAGCTGTGAACTTAATGAAATCACAACTACCTTATATTTCTTATATAAGCAACAATAATAGCTGTTGCTTATGTAACATTTATTATGTACCATTATTTTAAATACTTTATATAGATTAACTCATTTAATCATCACAATAATTTTAAAATGTAGGCATTATTATTTCCAGCCTCATTTTACACGTTCAGAAAATTATGTCAGAGAGATTGTAGAAAATGCCTAAGGCCATATAGACAATAAATTCTAGAGTGAGCATCAACCTTGGATATCTGGCTCTAAAGTCTGCTCTCTTAACCACTGTACTAAACTGCCTCCCCACAGTAAGTGGGGATTTGAGTCCTCAGATGTCCCTGTTGATTTTTCTTTAAGTGGTGGAGTTTCTCTCTTATATGTATACTATGTATGTATGTGTGTTTCCAATAATAGAGTATCTTAAGTTTCCAGGATAGAGAAGTGAGGTAATGAATTTAAAAATTAGAAAGTTCCAGTGCCTGAGACTCATGATGATAGCCAAAGCCTAGAAGTTGGGGGTTTCCCAAAGTCTAGTTGTGTTCTATCTCTAATTTAACAAATTTAGAGCTTTCATTTGGATTTGTAGATATGTAAAACACAATCACTATAACATTTAATGGATCATTTTTACACCTATAATTATGATTAAATAAATACAATCTAATTTTGTATTATTACATAATTATTTTTATCTTATGATCAAATGCTAAAGCAATGACTTCAGCTATCTGTCTTAGATTAAATAATAAATACTGGACCTTGAAGTACCTTATTTCCCCAGAACCTAGAGGCATGACAGCATCAAAATAGATGCACATAACAGACGTTCAATAAGTACATTGAAGGAGTGAATAACAAGAACTACTAATAATGATTACCTACCAACTATTAGGCACTGTGCAACATGCTTTAGATATATTATATTGAATCCTTTAACAACCCAAATATAAGATAGGTATCATTATCCTCATTTTACAAATTGGAAAATTCAAATTCAGAGAGTTTCATTTATATGTGCAAAATATTAATTGACAGAATCATCCTTTAAACTTATGTTATAATCCAAATGTATGTGTTTCTCAGGACATTATTTTGCAAAGATGATAAAATTCTAGATGCTCAACTTTCCTCTATTCTGGATGAGCAGGAATTTTGACCAAGTTTCTTATGTCAGTTCTGAGTTTAAAATACTTCTTAGTTCTAAATATATAAGAAAGAAGAAAGGAAAAGAAAAGACATAGTCAAAGAGGAAAATAAAACAGGTAAAGGGAATGATTAGGTATATTATCCTATAGTATGTTATCCATAAATCTATTCATGTTAATCTATAATGAACTATTTACTTGTCCATCACTCCAACGATACTGTGAGCTCCCTCAGGACAAGGTGTCTTTTATTCATCATAATATTGATTACCACAGGGACTGGTACATAGTAAATGGCAAAAAAAAAGTTTGTTAAATAAATGAGAGGAGTAAATTGAGAGAAAAAAGGAGAGGAGGCAAGATAAATAAGAATAATTCTGGGGCAAGTACTTGACAGGCTCACAAACTCAAATGCCTTAAGGCCAATGCAAGTAATTAAAGGAAGTCATGTATGCTGGATATTATATAGTAGCAATGGCTGAGGTGAACTGGTGAGTATATGTACTTTCTTAAGGCATTTATGTAAAAGAAAACATTAAAACTAAATATTGGCTAGACAAATTGTGTGTATTGGCTGCATTTTCCTAAGGATCAGGGGAGCAGTATAAGACTCTGGTACACAATGACTTAAATATAAGCAGAAATGGATGCAAAAACAACAGTTAACCATCATTTGAAGAGATGTCTGTGATCTTTTCTTTTTAACAAATGTTTCTTAAGTGTCTGCTCTGTGCAGATATTGGAGTAAGCCCTGTAAATAAAATGGTAATCTGCCCTCACAATCTACTAGAGGAGATACACAAACAGAAAAAACAGATATTTCACTACACAGTTTATAGTCTAGGAGACACAGAAGCCTTGCTAAAGTAGTATCCAAAAGTCAGTCTTTAGCATCTTCTTTTCTTTCTCCAATTCTCCACTCTAGAACATCATTCTCCCCATCATCTTCTAGTCACAAATTCACTATTTACTGTCTCAAATTAATTTTTAGGTCTTCCTTCTTCAGAAGTGCTTCAACCTTATCTTTTACTCCAGCCCTCCTTAATCAAATAGTTGAGGATACTCTGATCTAAAACTAAAACTGTTTGGAAATCAACCACAGGAAGAGAAATGAGAAAAAAATGATTACATGGAGACTAAACAACATACGAGTGAAAAAACAGTGGATCAACTATGAAATCAAAGAGGAAATTTGAAAATATCTTGAGACAAATGACAATGAAAACATAACTGCACAAAACCTATGGGATGCAGCAAAAGCAGTCCTTAGAGGGAAGTTCATAGCAATGTGGGCCTTCTTCAAAAAAAAAAAGGAAAATGTCAAATAACTGAACCTACCACCTAAAAGAATTAGAAAAAGAAGAACAAACAAAATCCAAAGTCAGGATAAGGAAGGAAATAATAAAGATCAGAAATGAAATAAATAAAGTAGATATAAAAAACAATATAAAGATCAGTAAAACCAAGAACTGCTTTTTTTTTTGAAAGGTAGACAAAATAGACAAATCTTTTGCCAGTTTCACCAAGAAAAAAAGACAGAGGACCCAAATAAACAATATAAGAAAAGAAAAAGGAGAAATAACTACTGATACCACAGAAATACAAACAACCATAAGAGAATACTATGAACAATTATATGCCAACAAACTGGACAACCAAGAAGAAATGGATAGATTTATAAAAACATACAGCCCTACAAAATGGAATCAAGAAGAAATAGATAATTTGGACAGGCTAATCACTAGAAGTGAAATAGAATCTGTAAATAAATAAATAATAAATAAATAAATAAAACCTCTCTTCAAACAAATGTCCAGGATTGGATAGCTTGATAAGGGAGTTCTACCAAACATACATAAAAGAACTTATACTGATCTTTCTCAAACACTTCCAAAAGATGGAGGAGGAGAGAACACTCCCAAAGTCATTCTATGAAGCCACAATCACACTGATACCAAAATTAAACAAAGACACTACAAAAAAGAAAATTATAGGCCAATATCTTTGATGAATATAGATATAAAAGTTCTCAACAAAATATTGGCAAACTGAATCCAACAACATATAAAAAAATGTCAGGGGGAGACGGAGAAGATGGCAGAGTAGAAGGACGCTCGTAGCTCACCCTCTCCCACAAATACACCAAGACCCACATCTACAGACCCACTCAGCCAACCAGAGCACCTGCAGAACTCTGACAGAACATCGCCCTCTTCAAAAGATAAAGACACCAAAAATTTGGTAGGAGCAAACGAAAAAAGAAAGAACAAAAGGCAAAGCAGCTCCGGACAGGTCCCGCGGGGAGGGAGCAACAGAGGAGGACTGGCGCTCCTTCGCTGGGTCTCCCTCTCCAACTGAGAGGCCAGCAGGATGGAGGGGGAGCTTCCGAGGCTCGGATCTGTACAGAGCAGCCCTTGCCCTACAGAACTAAGTTAAATGGGCACAGAGGGTCCCTGCGACACCCAGCCTGAGACGCCGGCGGGCAGCGGCGGGCAGGGACAGGCTGCCCAAGCTGGGCAGAGGACGGGGGCGGATGCATGGAGGCAGCCGCAGGGGACTACAAGGGGCTGCGCGCCTTGGCTGTGGATGCACAGGGCAAAACAACCTGGGCCCTCCATAAAACAGCAAGGTTGATGTGCTCTCGGGGGAAGGGTGCATACCCCCATCTCTGAAAACCAGCGGAAACTTTTCGGGGGAAGAGAGGCGGGGCTCAGGCACGGCCGCCATATCCTCTGGCGCTTAGCACCCAGGCGGGGGCAGGGGCGAAACCTGCATTCTCACCTAAGGACTTAGCAGCCTCAAAGGCCAGACTGAGACTGGCCTACAGCCCGGGGCAGATAGGATCCTTCCATCCTGGTCCCTCAGAGAACTTGCTCCACAAAGACAAACAAGGAGCTGGGTTTTGGCTCAGAGCAGGCACAAGGCTGTCCCTCGGTCTTCCCCAAGCCCACCTGCGGAGCACCGACCAGGGCTGAGCGCCAACCAGGGCGGAGCACGCAGCCACACAGAGCAGCGGAGCTACCGGTAGTGCAGGTAGAGGGAGAGCGGCCCCCTGCCTTTCGGGAAGGAATACAGCCCCTGACCGAGGTGCTGGGAGGGGGCACGATCCGCCCTCCTACCCGGCCAGTCTGCAACATCTGACTGCGGCATCCGGAGGGACAGTGACCCGCCCGCCCACAGCAGAGGAGAGCTGCATCTGACCCAGTGTTAGGAGGAGGCGCGATCTGCCTGCCTACAGGTGCTGGGAGCAGCACAGAAGAGGGCGCCAACGGAGGGCCTCTGAAAACAGCAAGCTGAGCTTCCAAAACAGGACGAAGACAGAAAGACTTCACATTCAAAGCACACAGACTCCAGGAGAACACCGACAACCCCCCCCCTTTTTTTTTAATCTGTTTTTACCTGTTCTATTTTCTATTACTGTCTTAATTTTTACTTCTTAATTCATTTCTATTTCTCTTGGGTTTTGATGTCCTGTTATTGACTAGACACAGGTTTCAAATACATCTATTCATCTCCCTCCACCCCCCCCTTTTTTTTTTAAAGATTTTAAAAGGACGTCTCAACCTGATTAATACTCTGCTTCAACTCACTCTTCTATTATTCATTATACACTGTTATCAAAACCTCTTTCTCCCTTCTTTTAAAATTCTTTCTCTCTCCCTCTTATTTTTTTTCTTTTTTTCCTAAGTTCTATTCCTAAATAGGCATTAGATAGATAAAATCCTTAAGGACCAAAATAGACAACTGATACTCCATAAACCACAGTGCCAGAGAGGTATGAGCAAGATGAAGAAGCAGAGAAACATTTCCCAATTAAAAGAACAAGAGAAATCCCCTGAAAGAAAGATCAATGAAATAGACATTGATAGCCTACTAGATCAAGATTTCAAAAAAGCAGTGATCAAATTGCTGAAGGAATTAAAAGAGATAGTGTTTAGAGATATAAAATATGTCAAAAATGAAATTGAAGCTATAAAGAATAGCTAAGTAGAATGGGTAAACTCATTGACAGAGATGAGGAGTGATCTAATAGCTGTGTAAAGCTGACTACATAATGCAGAGGAACGAATTAGTGATCTAGAAGACAGGGCAATAGAAAACACCCATTCAGAAGAACTACAAGATAAGCAAATAAAAATTAATGAAAATAGCATAAGGGACCTATGGGATAATATAAAGCGTCCCAATCTTCGCATAATAGGGGTCCCAGAAGGGGAAGAAAGATCAAAGGAGATTGAAAAGGTTTTGGAAGAAATCATGACTGAAAACTTCCCAAACTTAAAGAAGGAATCAGATATTCAAGTACAGGAATTTCAGAGTGTCCCAAACAGGAAGAACCCAAATAGACCCACACCAAGACATATCATAATCAAGATGGCCAGAGTCAAGGATAAAGAAATGATTCTAAAGGCAGCAAGAGAAAAGCAAAGAGTAAGTTACAAGGGAACCCCCATAAGGCTCTCAGCTGATTTCTCTACACAAACAAAAACTACAGGCCAGAAGGGAGTGACAAGATATATTCAAAGCCTTGAATGAAAAAAAGATTCAGCCTAGGATACTTTATCAAGCAAGGCTATCCTTTAGGATAGAAGGAGAAATAAAGGGTTGCACAGACAAAAAAGCTGCAGGAGTTTAGCAACACTAAACCCATGCTAAAAGAAATATTGAAAGGGCTATTCTAAATAGAAAAGCAGCAGGATGTTACAGAAATGAGAAACTCACAACTGGAAAGGTGATAACTCATGAATTACAAACAAAGTAAACACAAAATTATAAAAGAAGACATACAAATCACTGAGAGTGAGAGAGGGAGGCAGGGAAATATAGAATATTTTTTTCTTTCTTTTTTAAATTTCTTTAACAGTAGGATGGGTTTGAGGTCATGTTACTATCAGTTTAATAAAAACAGTTATAGTAATGGGTTAATAGATTTACAAAAAGGGTAACCACAAGCCAAAAATTTACAAGGGAGTCACAAAAATTAAATAAAATCCATGATAATACAAAGGAAAATTACCAAACAACAAAAGGAAGAAGAAAGGAACAAAGAGGATATACCAATTCAACTGCAAAGATAAGTTCAAAATGGCAATAAACACACATCTATCATTAATTACTGTAAATGTTAATGGAGTAAATGCTCCAGTCAAAAGACATAGAGTGGCAGACTGGATAATAAAGCAAGAACCTTCAATATGCTGCATACAAGAGACCCGCTTTACAGAGAAGGACACATATAGATTGAGAGTGAAAGGATCGAAAAGGATATTCCGTGCAAATGGAAAAGCCAAAAAAGCAGATGCTGCAGTACTGATTTCAGACAAAATAGACTTTAAAACAAAGGCCATAAAGAAAGATAAAGAAGGGCATTTTATAATGATTAAAGGAGTGATACAAGATGAGGATATTACACTCATTAATATATATGCACCCAATATAGGAACACCTAAGTACATACAAGAATTACTAACAGAGAGAAAGGGGGATATTGATGGAAATACAATCATCGTTGGAGATTTTGACACTGCATTAACATCACTAGACAGATCTTCCAAACAGAAAATAAACAAGGCAACAGAGAAATTAAATACTACAATAGAAAAACTAGATTTGGTGGATATATTCAGAGCATTACACCCCCAAAAAATAGGATATACATTCTTTTCAAGTGCACATGGAACATTTTCCAGGATCGATTATGTACGTGGGCACAAAAGAAACCTCAGCAATTTTAAGAAGATAGAAATTATCTCAAGCATCTTTACTGATCACAATGCCATGAAACTGGAAATCAACAACAGAGAAACAAAGGAGAAAAAAAGGAAAGCATGCAGATTAAACAATATGTTATTGAAAAAACAATGGGTCAAATAGGAAATCAAAGCTGAAATTAAAAAATACCTTGAGACAAATGATAATGAAAGCACAACCACTCAAAACCTATGGGACACAGCAAAGGCAGGGCTAAGAGGGAAGTTTATAGCGATACAGGCTTTCCTCAAAAAAGAAAAACAATCTCAAATAAACAAGTTATCCCACCACCTGAATGAATTAGAAAAAGAAGAACAAAGAGCCCCAAAAAGCAACAGAAGGAAGGAAATACTAAAGATCAGAGAGGAATTAAATACAATTGAGATTAACAAGACCATAGAAAAAATCAACCAAACCAAAAGCTGTTTTTTTGAAAAAGTAAATAAAATCGACAAACCTCTGGCCAAACTCACAAAGAAGAAAAAAGAGAGACCACAAATTAGCAAAATAAGAAAGGAAAATGGAGAAATTACAACAAACAAAAAAGAATTACAAAATATCATAAGAGAGTATTATGAAAAACTATATGGAACCAAACTGGATAACCTAGAGGAGATGGACAAGTTTCTGGAAACATACTGTCTAGCAAGAATGCATCAGGAAGAAATTGACCACTTGAACAATCTGATCACTAGAAAGGAAATAGAAACAGCAATTAAAAACCTCCCTGCAAATAAAAGTCCAGGACCGGATGGCTTCACTGGGGAATTCTACCAAACATACAAAGAACTCATACCAGCCCTTCTCAAACTCTTCCAGAAGACTGAAAAGGAGGGAATACTCCCAAACTCATTCTATGAAGCCACCATCACTCTGATACCAAAACCAGGCAAAGACACTACAAAAAAAGAGAATTATAGGCCAATACCTATATGAACTGATGAACATAGATGCCAAAATCCTCACCAAAATTTTAGCAAATAGAATTCAACAACACATAAAAAGGATTATACATCATGACCAAGTGGGGTTCATCCCAGGGACACAAGGCTGGTTCAACATACGCAAATAAATCAATGTAATACATCATATCAACAAGAGAAAGAACAAAAACCACATGATCATCTCAATCGATGCAGAAAAAGCATTTGATAAAATTCAACACCCATTTATGATAAAAACTCTCACCAAAGTGGGTATAGAGGAAACATATCTCAACACCATAAAAGCTATATATGACAAACCTACAGCCAGCATAGTACTCAATGGTGAAAAACTCAAAAGCTTCCCACTAAAATCTGGGACAAGACAAGTATTCACACTATCACCACTCCTATTCAACATAGTCCTGGAAGACCTAGCAACAGCAGTCAGGAAAGAGAAAGAAATAAATGGGATCCAAATTGGAAAAGAAGAGGTAAAAGTGTCATTATATGCCAATGATATGTTACTATATATAGAAAACCCTAAAAGGTCCACACAAAAGCTACTAGAGCTGATTGAAGAATTCAGCAAGGTAGCAGGTTACAAAATTAACGTTCAAAAATCAGTTGCATTTCTTTACACTAACGATAAATCAACAGAAGAAGAAAGTAAAAAACAATGCCCTTTAAAATAGCACCCAGAGTAATAAAATACCTAGGAATAAATCTAACCAAGGAGGTGAAAGAATTATACACAGAAAACTATAAACCATTGATGAAGGAAATTAAAGAAGACTTTAAAAAATGGAAATATATTCCATGCTCCTGGATTGGAAGAATCAATATTGGTAAAATGGTCACACTGCCCAAGGTGATCTACAGATTTAACGTAATCCCTATCAAATTACCCAGGACATATTTCACAGAACTAGAAAAAATCATAATAATATTTATATGGAACCATCAAAGACCTAGAATTGCCAAAGCATTACTGAAGAGAAAGAAAGAGGCTGGAGGAATAACTCTCCCAGACTTCAGAAAATACTATAGAGCCACAGTCATCAAGACAGCATGGTATTGGTACCAAAACAGACATATAGACCAATGGAACAGAATAGAGAGCCCAGAAATGAACCCACAAATTTTTGGTCAACTCATCTTTGACAAAGGAGGCAAGAAAATCCAATGGAATAAAGACAGTCTCTTCAGCAAATGGTGTTGGGAAAACTGGACAGCAGCATGTAAAAGAATGAAGCTAGAACACTCCCTTACACCATACACAAAAATCAACTCAAAATGGATTAAAGACTTAAACATAAGACAAGATACAATAAACCTCCTAGAGGAAAACATAGGCAAAACATTATCTGACATACATTTCAAAAATTTTCTCCTAGAAGAAATAAAAGCAAGAATAAACAAATGGGACTTAATGAAACTTACAAGCTTCTGCACAGCTAAGGAAACCAGAAGCACAACAAGAAGAAAACCTACGGAATGGGAGAAAATTTTTGCAAGTGAAACCGACAAAGGCTTGATCTCCAGAATATATAAGCAGATCATACGACTCAATAAGAAAAAAATAAACAACCCAATCCAAAAATGGGCAGAAGACCTAAACAAGCAATTCTCCAAGGAAGACATACAAATGATCAAAAAGCACATGAAAAAATGCTCAATATCACTAATTATCTGAGAAATGCAAATCAAAACTACAGTGAGGTATCACCTCACACCAGTCAGAATGGCCGTCATTCAAAAATCCACAAATGCCTACTGCTGGAGAGGCTGTGGAGAAAGGGGAACCCTCCTACACTGCTGGTGGAAATGCAGTTTGGTGCAGCCACTATGGAAAACAGTGTGGAGATTCCTCAAAAGACTAGGAATAGACTTACCATATGATCCAGGAATCCCACTCCTGGGATTGTATCCATAAGGAAATCTACTTCAGGATGACACCTGCACCCCAATGTTCATAGCAGCACTATTTACAATAGCCAAAACATGGAAACAGCCTAAATGTCCATCAACAGGTGACTCGATAAGAAAGTGGTGGTGTATTTATACAATGGAATACTACTCAGCCATAAAAACCGACAACATAATGCCACTTTCAGCAACATGGATGCTCCTGGAGAATGTCATTCTAAGTGAAGTAAGCCAGAAAGAGAAAGAAAAATACCATATGTGATCGCTCATATGTGGAATCTAAAAAACAAAAACAAATACAAACAAACAAACAGAAACAAAGTGTAAATTAGGACAGAAATAGACTCACAGACAGAGAATACAGACTTGTTGTTACAAGGTGGGTGGGGGGTGGGAAGGGATAGACTGGTATTTCAAAATTGTAGAATAGATAAACAAGATTACCTGTAAAGCACCGGGAAATATACACAAAATGTTATTATAACTCACAGAGAAAAAAATGTGACAATGAGTGTGTATATGTCCATGAATGACTGAAAAATTGTGCTGAACACTGGAATTTGACACAACATTGTAAAATGATTATAAATCAATAAAAAATGTTAAAAAAATAAGTCATAAACCATGATCAAGTTGGATTCATTCAAGGGTCACAAGGGTAGTTCAACGTACATAAATCAATCACTGTGATACTCCACACCAACAAAAGAAAGGGTAAACATCACACAATCATCTCATTAGATGCAGAAAATAACATTTGATAAAATTCAACATCGATTCTTGATAAAAACCCTAATCAAAGTGGATATAGAGGGAACATATCTCAACATAATAAAAGCTATATATTTATGAGAAACTCACAGCCAATGTAATACTCAAGGGTGAAAAGCTGAAAGCCTTCCTGCTAAAACCTGGAAAAAGTTATGGATGCCCACTCTGGCCACTTCTATTCAACACAGTATTTGAAGTCCGAGATACAACAATCAGGCAAGAAAAAGAAATAAAAGGGATTCAGATTTAAGGGAAGAGGTAAAATTGTCATTATGTGCAGATGACATGATACTATATATATATATAAAACCCTTTAGATTCCACACAAAAACTACTGGAAGTGATAAACAAATTCTGCAAGGTAGCAGGATACAGGATTAACATACAGAAATCTGTTGCATTTCTTTAAAAATGAAACACCAGAAAAGGAAATTTAAAAAAAAAATCACTTTTAAAATCACATCAGAATATTAAAATATTATTAATAAACCTGACCAAGGAGGTGAAATACTTATATGTTGAGATTATAAAACATTGATAAAGGAAATTGAAGATTATTCAAAGAAATGGCAATGCTCTCAGATCGGAAGAATTAATATTGTTAAAATGGCCATACTACCCAAAGCAATCTACAAATTTAATGTGATCCTTATCAATTTACTTATGACATTTTGCACAGAGCTAAAACAAATAATTCTAAAATTTACATGGAACTATAAAAGAACCAGAATTGCCAAAGCAATCCTGAGTAAAAAGAACAAAGCTGGAAGCATAATCCTCCCAGGCTTCAGACAGTACTACAAAGCTACAGTAATCAAAACAGAATTGTACTGGCACAAAAACAGACGTATGGATCAATGGAACAGAATAGAGAGCCCAGAAATAAACCTACATACCTACAGTTAACTAATCTTTGACAAAGAAGGCAAAAATATACAATGAAGAAAAGACAGTCTCTTCAGCAAGTGGTGTTGGAAAAGCTGGACAACTGTGTGTAAATTATTGAAATTAAAGCACTTCCTCACACCATACAAAAAAAAAACTCAAAATGGCTTAAAGACTTAAATATAAGCTAGAACACCATAAAACTCCTAGAAGAAAACATAGGCAAAGCATTATCTGATAAAATCGTAGTAATATTTTCTTAGGTCTATCACCCAAGGCAATAGAAATAAAAGCAAAAATAAACAAATGGGACCTAATCAAACTTATAAGCTTTTGCACAGCAAAGGAAACCAGAAGTAAAACAAGAAGAAAACCTACGGAATGGGAGAAAATTTTTGCAAACAATGCAACCTATGTGACCTACAAGGGCTTGATTTCCAGAATATAAAATCAGGCCATACAATAATTAAAAAAACAAACAACCCAATTAAAAGATGGGCAGAAGACCTAAGTAGACATTTCTCCAAAGAAGACATATCAATGGCCAATAAACACATAAAAAGATGCTCAATATCGCTAATTATTAAGAGAAGTGCAAATCAAGACTACAATGAAGTATCACCTTACACTGATCAAAATGGCTATCATCATAAAGTCTACAAATAATAAATGCTGGAGAGAGTGTGGAGAAAAGGGAACCCTCCTACACTGTTGGCGGGACTGTAAATTGGAGCAGCCACTATGGAGAACAGTCTGGAGGTTCCTTAAGGATACTAAAAATAAGTTACCATATGATTCAGCAATCCTGTTCCTAGGTATATATCCAGTGAATACTCTAATTTGGAAAGATATATGCAACCCGGTGTTCACAGCAGCAATATTTACAACAGCCAAAACATGGAAGCAACCTAATTGTCCATTGACAGATGAATAGATACAGAAAATGAAAGGCTGCTCAGCAATAAAACCATTTGGATCAACATGGATGGACCTAGAGATTATCATACTAAGTGATGTAAGTCAGACAGAGAAAAACAAATATGATATCACTTTTATGTGAAATCTAAAATCTGATACAAATTAACTTACTTACATAACAGGAACAGATTCACAGACATAGAAAACAAACTTATGGTTACCAAAGAGAAAAGGTTGGGAAGGGATGAATTATGAGTTTGGACTTAGCAGATATAAACTACTATATAAAAAACAGATAAACAAGGCACTATTGTATAGCACAGGGGAATATATTCAATATCTTGTAGTAAACTATAATGGAAAAGAAAATGAAAAAGATATCAATATGTATAACTGAATAACTTTGCTGTACACCAGAAACTAACACAATATTGTAAATTAACTAACTTCAATAAAAATGTTTTTAAAAAATAGAAATAAAATATTTCAAAAAGAAATGTTTGGCCATGTGAATAAATAATTCAGGCTAAATATATGAATGACAGCACTGTATCAATTTTACTGAAATCCTACCCTTTGTGTTTCATCTTTTCCATAGCAACAACATGTAAGTAGGAGCAACTCAACAAATACTTGTAAAAACTCTAAGATCTTTAAAAATGTTTCTCTCCCCTGGCCTATTTACACTTTAAAAGAAAAACAAATGAGTTGGGAGAATGGTTAAAGGTATTCCATTTCCAGGAGACTGTCCTGGTGCTATTAGCATTATAATGCATTCTCCTTGAATGCTAGGGGTTATGAACAGAATTACTGGAGTGATCCAGTATTACATGATAACCAACCTCTAATAACTCAGACGCTTTAGAAGCACTGCTGGTAATTACAGGTTGGTTGTCATATTGATCAAGACTTTAGATTAAATCAATGAAAGGACAGGTAACAAGGCAACTTTTGTTTCTGACATTTAAAAGTTAAATTTTACAGAAGCCCATAGCTTCTCAAGTGCCTGCTTTTCCTGTTTTGTGTTGTATTTGACATTTTAAATATTTTTAAGCTTCCTAAATGGCATGGAAAGTAGGTTTTATTCAATATCAAAAGTGGGGGAGGATAGGCGGCAAGAATATACAATGGAGAAAAGATAGTCTCTTCAATAAATGGTGTTGGGAAAACTTATCTACATGCAAAGAAATGAAAGTGGACCTTTTTCTTAAACTATATAGGACAATGAACTCAAAATGGGTTAAATGCTTAAATGGAAGCCCTGAAACCACAAAACTTCTAGAAGAAAATATTGACAGTACGCTGTTTGACACTGGCCTTAGAAATATATTCTTTGGATCTGTCACTTCAGACAAGGGCAACAACAGCAGAAATAAACAAATGGGATAACATCAAATTAAAAAGCTTTTGTACATCAAAGGAAATAATCAACAAAATGAAAAGACCATCTACTGAATAAGAGAAAATATTTTCAAACAACACATCTGATAAGGGGTTAATATCCAAATTATGTAAAGAAATAATACAACTCAATATTTTTAAAAAGACAAAAGAACTTATTTACAAAACAGAAACAGACTCAAATACATAGAAAACAAAGTTATGGCTACCAGGGGGTAAGAGGGTGGGAAAGGATAAACTGAGAATTTGAGATTTGCAGATACTAACTACTATGTATAAAATAAAGAGCAAGTTTCTACTGTATAGCACAGGGAACTATATTCAATATTTTGTAGTAATTTATAATGAAAATGAATACATGTATGTATATGTGTGACTGAACTAGTATGCTGTACACCAGAAATTGATACAACATTGTACACTGACTATACTTCAATTTAAAAAATGAAGTTGCAGAAATTTTTTTAATTAAAAAGTCAGATTTAAAAATGTACAAAGGACCTGAACAGACATTTCTCCAAAGATGTAGAAATTACCAACAGACATATGAAAAGATGCTCAACATCACTAACCATCAGGGAAATGCAAATCAAAACCACAATGAGATATCACCTCACACCTGTCAGAATGACTATCATCAAAAAGGCCACAAATAACAAATGTTGGTAAGGTTGTGAAGAAAAGGGAACCCTATGGCACTATTGGTGGGAATCTAAATTGGTGCAGCCACTATGGAAAACAGTATGGAGTTTCCTCAAAAAATGAAAAATAAAACTACCATGTGATCCACCAATTCCACTTCTGGATATTTGCCCAAAGAACACAAAAACACTAATTTGAAGAGATATATACACCCTTATGTTCAATGCAGCGTTGTTTACAATAGCCAAGTTATGGAAGCAAACTAAGTCCCCACTGATAAAAGAATGGATAAAGATGTGAGATATACATGTATGTAACTCAACTGTAAAAAAGAATGGAATCTTACCATTTGCAGCAACATGGATGAACCTAGAGTGTGTTATGCTTAGTGAAATAAGTCAGAAAAACAAAGATAAATATATATGACCTCACTGAAATGTGGAATCTAGAAACAAAACAAATGTACAAACAAAACAAAACAGAAAGAAACTTACAGATCCAGAGAGCAAACTGGGAGTTACCAGAGGGAAGAGGGGTGGGAGGTTGGGTGAAATAAATCAAGGGGATTAAGAAGTACAAAATTCCAGTTATAAAATAAGTAAGTCACAGGGATGTAATATACAGCATAAGGAATATAATCAGTAACTGTAACAATATTATATGGTGATAGATAGTTCTTTAACTTATTGTGATGAGCATTTCTAATGTATGTAAATGTTGAGTCACTATGTTGTACACTTGGAAATAACATAATATTGTACATCAACTACAAGTCAATAAACAGAAACAAACAAATAAAAAAATCAAAAGGGGGGATAAAATAAGTAAAATAAGACTTTTGTTTTTCCTTCAAAGTCTTCAGTATCTCTCTATTCTTTCATAAAGCCATAAATCCCCTATAGGGAAAGTTCCATCAGAAATAAGTGTTAAATAGAGACCACTTCATTACCCTCTTTCTCTTGTAAATCCTCTTGAATTTTTAATCTCATTTTATATAAATAAACAAACAAGCAAATAAATAAATATTGCTTTTAGTTTACTCATGGAACCTATGCATGAGTTTGGGCAGTATATTATTCTTAAAATAATAATGGACATTGAAAGCTACTGAGTTAAAACATTGCAGTTTATTTTATTTCATTTTAAACATATTTGGTAAAGAGACAACCTCTAATGTATTTATCTTCAATTACTGGCTTTGTTTCATGTGTAGAAGTCTTATCTCTGCAAAAACTTCTGTTTCTTTAAGGCAGAAATAGAGTCTATATCATCTTAGTATCTTCCACAACACATAGCACAGTGATTAACTCCCAATATCATAAATAAAAACCTACATATATAAATAAATATTTGTTGATATCTCATGATTCCTGCCTCCTTTATTAAATGATAAGCATACAATATTTGTCAGCTATTAAGACTTAATGTGCTGAAAAGGTCTTCCTGTTTTGGGGTGTACATCTTTACTTCTGCAATTAGCTCCTTGTGTGCATAATTAGCCACTTGTTGACATATTGGCCACTTACTTTTTTTTTTTTTAGGATATTCATTAGCAAAGTGCAGGTGCACTTTGGGGACCTATAACTAGTTGCAGCTGAAAAATAAAGGCCAAAAAATGTCTAATATCCCTTGATATTTTGTCTCTTGTTGTTCTAACTCTTACAGCCATCAAATCTTTAAAATTTCTCCTCAGTTCCATTGTCAGGAATTTTATGGAAGTTTGAAAAAAGTAATTTCTTCTTAAATACAATTGTAGTAAGTAAGCAAAAAGGAAAATAAGAAGAATATCTTGAAACCAATTTCTGCAGAAACTCTAAAAAGGAGCATTGGAAGATTAAAAGTAGACAAGGAAAATCTCCATTTTATAAACCACTTTTCCACAGAAACTTTCTATTTGAATCAATTCACATTTTGTACAATATTAGGACAAATTGTGCAAGATAAAGTCAGGAGACCAGTGGGAGATCCTTTTAAACTATCGAAAGTTTCACATGATGGAGACTTGTCAAATGGAAAGATGTAATTTGACTATGATGATGATGATGATGATGATTAGTTATTGAGTTGGGGGAGTTCCTTATATATCTTGGATATTAACCCTTTGTCAGATATATAGTTTGCAAGTATTTTCTCCCATCCTGTAGGTTGCCTCTTCACTTCACTGATCATTTCCCTTACTGTACAGAGCTTTTTAGCTTTTGCAGTACCACTTGTCTATTTTTGCTTTTGGTGCTGTATCAAAGAAACCATTGTCAAAGCCAATATCAAGATGCTTTATCCTGGAGAGAGAGAAGATGGTGGAGAAGAAGGATGCTCTTAGCTCACCCTCTCCCAAAAATGCACCAAGACTCACATTCACAGACCCAGTCAGCACTAGAGCACCTGCGGAACTCCAACAGAACATTGCCCTCTTCAAAAGATAAAGACGCCAAAAATCTGGTAGGAGAAAAGGAAAAAAGAAAGAACAAAAGGCAAAGCAGAGCGGGATGGGTCCCACGGGGAGGGAGCGGCAAAGGAGGACAGGCGCTCCTTCGCTGGATCTCTCCTCTCCAACTGAGAGGCCAGCGGAACGCAGTGGGAGCCTCTGAGGCTCAGATCTGTACAGAGAAGCCCTTGACTGACAGAACTAAGTTAAATGGGCACAGAGGATCCCCGTGACACCCAGCCTGAGACGCAGGCTGGCAGCTGTGGGCAGGGCCAGGCTGCCAGAGCTGGGCGGAGGACGGGGACGGTTGCATTGAGGCAGCCCTGGGGGACTGTAAGGGGCTGCACACCATGGCTTTGGGCACACAGGGCAGAACAACCTGGGCCCTCCATAAAACAACACGGTTGATGTGCCCTGGGGGGAAGGGTGCATACCCCCATCTCTGAAAACCCATATAAAGTTTTCGGGGGAAGAGAGGTGGGGCTCAACCACAGCCACCATATCCTCTGGTGCTTAGCACCCAGGCAGGGGTGGGGACGAAGCCTGTACCCGCATCAAAGGGGTTAGCAGCCTCAAAGGCCAAACTGAGAATTGTCTACAGCCCGAGGCAGGTAGGATCCTTCCATCCTGGTCCCTCAAAGAACTTGCTCCACCAAGACAAACAAGGAAATGGATTTTGCCCTGGACCAGGGACAAGGCTGTCCCTCGGTCTTCCCCGAGCCCACCTGTGGAGCGCCAATCCGAGGTGGAGCCCGCAGGTACACAGAGCAGTGGAGCTAACGGTGCCAGGAAAGGGAGGGTGGCCCCCCACCTTTCGGGAAGGAACACAGCCCCTGACCACAGTGCTGGGAGAGGGCGCGACATGCCCTCCTACCGGGCCAGTCTGCAACATCGGACTGCAGCATCAGGAGGGGCAGTGACCCGCCACCCATAGCAAAGGAGAGCTGCACCTGACCAAGTGTTGGGAGGAGGTGAGATCTGCTTGCCTACAGGTACTGAAAGCAGCACAGAAGAGGGCGCCAATTGAGGGCCTCTGGAAACAGCAAGCTGAGCTTCCAAAACAGGACAAAGACAGAAAGACTTCACATTAAAAGCAGACAGACTCCAGAACACCCCCCAACTTTTTTTTTTTAAATCTGTTTTTACTGTTCTATTTTCAATTACCCTATTAATTTTTACTTCTTTCTATTTCTCTTGGGTTTTGATGTCCTGTTATTGATTAGACAAAGGTTTCAAATACATCTTTTCATCTTTTCCCCTTTTTTCTTAAAGGTTTTAAAAGGACGTCTCAACCCGACTGATACTCTGCTTCAACTTGCTCTTCTATTATTCATTATACACTGTTTTCAAATCTTTTTTCTCCCTCCTTTTAAAATTCTTTCTCTCTCTCTTTTCTTTTTTCCCTAAGTCTTATTCCTAAATAGGCATTAAATAGATAAACTCCTTAAGGACCACAATAGGTAACTGATACTCCATAAACCACAGTGCCAGAGAGGTATGAGCAAGATGAAGAAGCAGAGAAACATTTCCCAATTAAAAGAACAAGAGAAATCCCCTGAAAGAAAGATCAATGAAATAGATATTGATAGCCTACTAGATCAAGATTTCAAAAAAGCAGTGATCAAATTGCTGAAGGAATTAAAAGAGATAGTGTTTAGAGATATAAAATATGTCAAAAATGAAATTGAAGCTATAAAGAATAGCTAAGTAGAATGGGAAAACTCATTGACAGAGATGAGGAATGATCTAATAGCTGTGCAGAGCTAACTAGATAATGCAGAGGAACAAATTAGTGACCTAGAAGACAGGACAATAGAAAGCACCCAATCAGAAGAGCTTCAAGAGAAAAAAATAAAAAATAATGAAAATAGCATAAGGGACCTATGGGATAATATAAAGCGTCCCAATCTTCGCATAATAGGGGTCCCAGAAGGGGAAGAAAGATCAAAGAGGATTGAAAAGGTTTTTGAAGAAATCATGACTGAAAACTTCCCAAACTTAAAGAAGGAATCAGATATTCAAGTACAGGAATTTCAGAGTGTCCCAAACAGGAAGAACCCAAATAGACCCACACCAAGACATATATAATCAAGATGGCCAGAGTCAAGGATAAAGAAATGATCCAAAAGGCAGCAAGAGATAAACAAAGAGTGAGTTACAAGGGAACTCCCATAAGGCTCTCAGGTGATTTCTCTACACAAACACTACAGGCCAGAAGGGAGTGGCAAGATATATTCAGAGTCCTGAATGAAAAAAAGATTCAGCCTAGGATACTTTATCAAGCAAGGCTATCCTTTAGCATAGAAGAAGAAATAAAGAATTTCACAGACAAGAAAAAGCTGCAGAGTTTAGCAACACTAAACCCATGCTAAAAGAAATATTCAAAGGTCTACTCTAAATAGAAAAGCAGCAGGATGCTACAGAAATGAGAAACACATAACTGGAAAGGTGATAACTCATGAATTACAAATAAAGTAAACATGAAATTATAAAAGAAGACAAACAAATCACTGAGAGTGGGAGAGGGAGGCAGGGAAATATAGAATATTTTTTTCTTTCTTTTTAAAATTTTTTTAACAGTAGGATGGGTTTGAGGTCATGTTACTATCAGTTTGATAAAAACAGTTACAGTAATGAGCTAATAGATTTACGAAAAAGGGTAACAACAAGCCAAAAACTTGCAAGGAAGTCACAAAAACTAAATAAAATCCATGATAATACAAAGGAAAATTATCAAACCACAAAAGGAAGAAGAAAGGAACAAAGAGGATATACCAATTCAACTGCAAAGGTAAGTTCAAAATGGCAATAAACACACATCTATCATTAATTACTGTAAATGTTAATGGACTAAATGCTCCAGTCAAAACACATAGTGGCAGACTAGATAATAAAGCAAGAACCTTCCATATGCTGTATACAAGAGACCCACTTTACGGAGAAGGCCACATATAGATTGAGAGTGACAGGATGGAAAAAGATATTCCATGCAAATGGAAAAGCCAAAAAAGCAGGTGCTGCAGTACTGATTTCAGACAAAATAGATTTTAAAACAAAGGCCATAAAGAAAGATAAAGAAGGAAATTTGATAATGATTAAAGGAGTGATACATTATGTGGACATTACACTCATTAATATATATGCACCCAATATAGGAGCATCTAAGTACATAGAACAATTACTAACAGAGATAAAGGGGGATATTGATGGGAATACAATCATAGTTGGAGATTTTAACACTGCATTAACATCACTGGACAGATCTTCCAGACAGAAAATAAACAAGGCAACAGAGAAATTAAATAATACAATAGAAAAACTAGATTTGGTGGATATTTTCAGAGCATTACACCCCCCAAAAATAGGATATACATTCTTTTCAAGTACACATGGAACATTTTCCAGGATCGATCATGTTTGGACACAAAAGAAACCTCAACAATTTTAAGAAGAAAGAAATTATCTCAAGCATCTTTAATGACCACAATGCCATGAAACTAGAAATCAACAACATAGAAACAATGGAGAAAAAAAGGAAAGCATGGAGATTGAACAATATGTTATTGAACAAACAATAGGTCAATGAGTAAATCAAAGCTGAAATTAAGAAATACCTTGAGACAAATGACAATGAAAGCACAACCACTCAAAATCTATGGGACACAGCAAAGGCAGTGCTAAGAGGGAAGTTAATAGTGATACAGGCCTTCCTCAGAAAATAAGAACAATCTCAAATAAACAATTTAACCCACCACCTGAATGAATTAGAAAAGGAAGAACAAAAAGCCCAAAAAGGCAGCAGAAGGAAGGAAATAATAAAGATCAGGGAGGAAATAAATACAATAGAGATTAACAAGACCATAGAAAAAATCAACCAAACCAAAAGCTGGTTATTTGAAAAAGTAAATAAACTCGACAAACCTCTGGCCAAACTCACAAAGAAGGAAAAAGAGAGAGCACAAATTAGAAAATAAGAAAGGAAAATGGAGAAATTACAACAAACAAAATAGAAATACAGAAGATATGTGAGAATAGTATGAAAAACAATATGGAACCAAACTGGATAACCTAGAGGACATGGAGAAGTTTCTGGAAACATACTGTCCAGCAAGAATGCATCAGGAAGAAATTGACCACTTGAACAATCTGATCACTAGAAAGGAAATAGAAATAGCAATTAAAAACCTCCCTACAAATAAAAGTCCAGGACCGGACGGCTTCACCGGGGAATTCTACCAAACATACAAAGAAGAACTCATACCAGTCCTTCTCAAACTTCCAGACGATTGAAAAGGAGGGAATACTCCCAAACTCATTCTATGAAGCCACCATCACCCTGATACCAAAACCAGGCAAAGACACTACAAAAAAAGAGAATTATAGGCCAATATCACTGATGAACATAGACGCCAAAATCCTTACCAAAATTTTAGCAAATAGAATCCAACAACACATAAAAAAGATTATACATCATGACCAAGTGGGGTTCATCCCAGGGACACAAGGCTGGTTCAACATACGCAAATCAATCAGTGTAATACATCACATCAACAAGAGAAAGGACAAAAACCACATGATCATCTCAATCGATGCAGAAAAAGCATTTGATAAAATTCAACACCCATTTATGATAAAAACTCTCGCCAAAGTGGGTATAGAGGGAACATATCTCAACATAATAAAAGCTATATATGACAAACCTACAGCCAGCATAGTACTCAACAGTGAAAAACTCAAACACTTCTCACTAAAATCTGGGACAAGTCAAGGCTGCCCACTATCACCACTCCTATTCAACATAGTCTTAGAAGTCCTAGCCACAGAAATCAGGCAAGAGAGAGAAATAAAAGGGATCCAAATTGGAAAAGAAGAAGTAAAAGTGTCACTATATGCTGATGACATGTTACTGTATATAGAAAACCGTAAAAGGTCCACACAAAAACTACTAGAGCTGATTGAAGAATTCAGCAAGGTAGCAAGTTACAAGATTAACGTTCAAAAATCAGTTGCATTTCTTTACACTAATGATGAATCAAAAGAAAAAGAAAGTAATGATACAATCCCACATACATTTCAAAAATTTTCTCCTTGAAGAAATAAAAGCAAGAATAAACAAATGGGACCTAATGAAACTTACAAGCTTCTGCACAGCAAAGGAAACCAGAAGTACAACAAGAAGACAACCTACTGAATGGGAGAAAATTTTTGCAAATGAAACTGACAAAGGCTTGATCTCCAGAATATATAAGCAGCTCATATGACTCAATAAGAAAAAAAATAAACAACCCAATCCAAAAATGGGCAGAAGACCTAAACAAGCAATTCTCCAAGGAAGACATACAAATGATTAAAAGGCACATGAAAAAATGCTCAATATCACTAATTATCTGAGAAATGCAAATCAAAACTGCAATGAGGTATCACCTCACACCAGTCAGAATGGCCATCATTCAAAAGTCCACAAATGACAAATGCTGGAGAGGCTGTGGAGAAAGGGGAAACCTCCTACACTGCTGGTGGAAATGCAGTTTGGTGCTGTCACTATAGAAAACAGTGTGGAGAATCCTCAGAAGACTAGGAATAGACTTCCCATGTGACCCAGGAATCCCGCTCCTGGGCTTGTATCCAGAATGAATCCTACTTCAGGATGACACCTGCACCCCAATGTTCATAGCAGCACTATTTGCAATAGCCAAAACATGGAAACAGCCTAAATATCCATCAACAGGTGACTGGATAAAGAAGAGGTGGTATATTTATACAATGGAGTTCTACTCAGCCATAAAAACCGACAACATAACGCTATTTGCAGCAACATGGAAGCTCCTGGAGAATGTCATTCTAAGTGAAATAAGCCAGAAAGAGAAAGAAAAATACCATATGTGATCGCTCATATGTGGAATCTAAAAAACAAAAACAAAAACAAAGAAACAAACAAAAACAAAGCATAAATACAGGACAGAAATAGACTTACAGACAGAGAATACAGACTTGTGGTTGCCAGGGGGGTGGAGGGTGGGAAGGGATAGACTGGGATTTCAAAATTGTAGAATAGATAAACAAGATTATACTGTATAGCACAGGGAAATATACACAAAATGTTATGATAACTCACAGAGAAAAAAATGTGACAATGAGTGTGTATATGCCCATGTATGGTGAAAAATTGTGCTGAACACTGGAATTTGACACAACATTGTAAAATGATTATAAATCAATAAAAATGTTAAAAAAGCTTTATCCTTTTTTTCTTCTAGAAGATTTAATGTTTCATATCTTATGTTTATCCCTTTAAACCTTTTTGAGTTGATTTTAGCATACAAGATAAGAGAGCAATTTCATTCTGTTGGATGTGGGTATTCAGTATTCTCAACACCATTTATTGAAATTACTATCTTTTCCACATTGCATATTATTGTCCCTCTTGTCAAAGATCAGTTTACCATAAATGTGCGGATTTATTTCTGAGCTCTCTAATTTGTTCCATTGGTCAATATGTTGTTTTTATAATAGTACCATAGTATTTTGATTACTAGAGCTTTGTAATACATTTTGGAATCAAGAAGTGAGTTGCCTTCTGTTTTGTTCAAGTTTGCTTTGGCTAGCTGGGGTTGCTTGTGGTTCTATATGAATTTTAGGATAGCATTTTTCTATTTCTGTAGAAATACCATTGGGATATTTACAGAGATTGCGTTACATCTCCAGATCCCTTTAGGTAGCATTGGCATTTTGAGAATATTAATTCTTCCAATACATGAAGACAGGATGTCTTTCCATTCATTGCTACTTTTTATACTTATTTCACCAATGTTTTAAAGTTTTCAGGGTACAAGTATTTTGCTTCCTTGCTTAAGTTTATTCTTAGTTATTTATAAAAATAGGAAAAAGATCTGAATAGATATTTCTCCAAAGAAGAATATATTATAGTGTGCTCAAGATCACTAACCATCAGCGAAATGTAAATCAAAACTACAGTGAGATGTCTCCTCATACTTATTAGGATGGCTATTACCAAATAAAAAATAAAAAGTGTTGGTGAGGATTTGGTAGAAATGAAAACTAGTACAACTCTTACGGAAATCTATATGTAGGTTCCTCAAACAATCAAAAATATAACTATCTTTTTGGCAATGGGTTTGCCACCAGGACACAGGGTCATGAAAACCACTGCTAAATCTAAGCCAAAATGGGAAAGGAGAAGACTCACATCAACATCATGGTCATCAGACATGTAGATTCTGGCAAGTCTACCATCACTGGCCATCTGATCTACAAATGTGGTGGCATCGACAAAGGAACCATTGAAAAGTTTAAGAAGGAGACTGCCTAGATGGGAAAGGACTCCTTCAAGTATGCCTGGGTCTTGGACAAACTGAAGGCAGAACATGAGCGCGGTATCACCATTGATATCTCCCTGTTGAAATTCGAGACCAGCAAGTACTACGTGACCATCATTGATGCCCTAGGACACAGAGACTATATCAAAAACACGGTTACAGGCACATCTCAGGCTGACTGTGCTGTCCTCATTGTTGCTGCTGGGGTTGGTGAATTTGAAGCAGGTATCTACAAGAATGGGCAGACCCATGAGCATGCCTTTCTGGCTTACACTCTGGGTGTGAAACAACTAATC